>NW_008622765.1:0-793 GCF_000691845.1 Merops nubicus | reverse complement strand
GGCTTCAGGAGCTGAGCTTCACCCGGTCTGAGCTGCGAGCCGTCGCCTCCCCTGCTGCCTCACACGGGTCGTCCTACCGACAACTCCCCCCTTAGCTCTTCTCCGCATCCCTGCTCAAGGGGCGGGTTACTTTGCTGGTCCAGTTCGACCTGGTGGTAGCCGAGCTACAGCGGCCAAGTCGAGCCTCGCGGAACAACGCTGAGGCACCAGAACAAAGTCTTCGAGACCCATATTAACGTTGGGCTGTCCAAACAAATAACCCCACAAATCTTTTACACTCGCTTAAGAGGAAACAAGCAAACAAAAAGTTTTCCCTTTCCTGGGCCAGTGTCCGGGACACCCAGTTCAAGCCCGGATACTTTCCTAGCAGCACTTCAGAAGCCCAGGGAAGGCTTGGAAGGAAAGTATGCGACACCAGCACCGTTACAGGGCTCTCCCTGCAGGAAAATCAGCTCCATCTGTTTTTCCTAGTCGTATTAAAATCTTCGTAGTAATTAAAAAGGATAAAAGGGAAGAGGATTAGAAGTTCCCAGATGCAGGCAAAACTCAGACCTAATTTGTATATAAACAGCTCTTTTTCTAAAGCAGTCAAGAAACTTTATCGGCAACCATAAAAATTCTGGGACCTGCTATACAATAATCAAGTACTGTTTCATACATTACTGTTGTAGATGGGGGGGGAAGAGCTAAAAAAAGCTCAGAAAGCGATTTTTGTAGTTTCCTAATTACAACAAAGAAAAACAAAAGACAGATTTGGGTGTTTTGGGTTTCTTTGGGTTTTTTTTTTACTATA
>NW_008622764.1:0-538 GCF_000691845.1 Merops nubicus | reverse complement strand
GCTGAGAGCTGAGGTCACCTCTGTGGTCACTTGGGTGCTGGAGAGGTGAGGGCTGTCCTTCTCCAGCGCAGGGCACGGAGTCCGTGGTGCCAAGCCCTGAGCAGGGCACGTGGCAGGGGCAGAACCATCCCTTCCAGAGCAGCTGAGCTCAGCAGACCTGTGACTTGGCAGAGCCTCTAACAGGAGAAGGTCCATCCCCTGAGAACCCCTGGGGCAGGCAGATGCACCTCGCTCCAGCAGTCAGGTTTGGCTCCAGGGCTTGGGACAGGAGGAAGCAGCAGAGTGTCCAGCAGGAGAGACCAGGCAGGCACTGGGTGCCCAAGGGCAGCAGCTCACCCAGCTCTGGCTGCCACAGGAGCAGGGCTGAGACCACAGCCCTGCGCAGCCCGGGGGGTGGGAGGTTGCCCAGGGTGGCCAGAGAGGCTCCAAGTCCAGCCTGGCCAAGCAGAAGAGATCACGGAATCATGGAATGGGATCATAGGATCAGGGAATCGTGGAATCGTTTAGCTTAGAAAAGGCCTTTCAGATCATTGAGTCC
>NW_008622763.1:882-1148 GCF_000691845.1 Merops nubicus | reverse complement strand
CCCATTCTAGTAAAGACTAATATAAAACTTTACAGTCTCAGTACTGTATCAATACTGTATATGAACGCCACTGAATGCACAGAACAGGTCTGCTGACCACTTGCCCACTATATGATGACATTCTCATTAGCAGGCAGACCAGCAGCCAAACTCCTCCCTCCACTCCCACATCACTCACCAGAGATCCCAAGTGCCAGACAGCCAGAGGAGGATCAATGCACTCACCCACCACAGGGGACATGGAGAAGGGAGTTAGCCAGGCCACG
>NW_008622763.1:0-204 GCF_000691845.1 Merops nubicus | reverse complement strand
CTCCCACTCTGCTCTGCCCCATTGAGGACACCTCTGGAGTGCTGTGTCCAGTTCTGGGCTCCTCAGTTCAAGAGAGACAGCAGAGGCTACAAAGATGATGAAGGGAACTGAGCATCTCTCTGACAAGGAAAGGCTGTGAGCCCTGGGGCTGCTTTGCCTGGAGAAAAGAGGACTAAGAAGGGATCTCACCAATGCTTATCAATA
>NW_008622762.1:9608-45697 GCF_000691845.1 Merops nubicus | reverse complement strand
GGATTCTATGATTCTATGATTCTACTCCACTGGTGCAAGATATTCTGTGCAGTCCAAGGACAGGTCCCAGGGCTCTCAGGGTTCAGGATGCAGAACAACCTGTTAGATAAATCTTTCCTTCATGTGCTGCACTCCCTTGACTTATTTTTTCACATTTGACTTTGGGAAGCTCATGTCAGACAAATGCCTCTTTGTGCAGAGCTGAGAAATAGACCCTTTTTCTCTGCCCCTAAGGAGGAGTGGAGGAGCTGGCTGTGCTCCTGGATAACAGTGGCACTACTGGAAGCTGCCTGGTTTTCTGCAGTTAAAGTCCAGAGCTATTGCCTTCTTCCTCTGCACTCTTTCAGTCCCAGAAGCAATAACATTTATAAAGTATTTTGGTATGCACCAGCACCTTGCAGTTCAATACCTGCTACCACTGTGATATTTGTAGGCTTCAGGTGCAATTTGTCTGTTCTGTTTTTCCCTGTCCTGCTCTCCTTAACCTTCATATGCTCTATAACTCCAAAGGGATTTTTCCCCGATCACAGTAAATAAGTTTTTAAGGGCTCAAGACACTAGGAGAGAAGAATAACCAATTCTGCCGGCTTTGGTAACTCTGAACTCTGTCTGGCTCTGCCATCTGGGAAACCCGAAGCCAGAACTTAGCCGTTTGAAGATAAAAATGGTGATTACTGAAGATCAAACAAAGGCCTAGTTTAACATAAATTCCATGCCTGCTTCTTTTGTCGAATTCACTGAGAGGATGTTTAGGAATTCCTCTGGCTGGAGTTCTAGAGTGAAGATGTTAGATTCCTTTTCTTGAACCCTGGCCCAAATACAGCCCCACAGCCCTGAAGCAAAAAAAAAAATTGTCTATAAGGCACATGTATCTAAAGGTTACAAATACTCTACAGTAATTCTATCTGCAACTCAGTGCAAGAAAAATATGGCAAACTTCCAACTGCTCACAAAGAGGAGAGGGAAGAAAATCAATAGGAGAACGAAGGGCTCCTCCTTAAAAACAGTGGAGGCAAGCAGTGCCTGCAGGTACCTGGGGACAGTCAGTGCCCCTCCCTCCAATACCTTCTGGACATAGGGATAAAAGCCCATGGAGGAGTTCTCACAACATGGTTTTCCTTCCAGCAAACCACATACTTTGTCTCTCTTTAAATTACTCTTTGCGAAGAATGCTGGTGATACTGTGTGTGATCAAAATACAAACCCTGTTTTCCTGTTTGGAAAAAAAAAATAATTACCTTCTAGTGTAGTGTTTTGTTGATCCACCAAAAGCACGGAACCATTGTGCAAGTTAGAAAGCACTTGGGCAAATGTGGAGGCATCAACTGGAAACTCAGGATCCTGCACAGTGATTCTCAGCCTCACGATGCTTCCAGCTTGCAGGGATCCGGTCTGCACTTTCAGCTTCCCAGATTTGTACAAAGCAGAAATGTCAGGTGGAAATGAATTTTCAAGCTGAGCAAAGGAAGAGAAGCATCAACAATTAGGAATCCAACAAGGCACAGCTCCTTTTAAAACTGAACTATGTAATTACTACCATTTTAAAGATTCATATATGCACAAAATAGAAAATGTTGTAAACTGAAAAGTTTCAAAATGTTTCAGAAATCTTGTCAGTTTATTGCAGCATAGAGAAGTTTGAGTCTCCTTGGTGCATCTAAGCACCCTTGAAAATTATGCCCATCTGGTCTTAGAAGCCAAATTTCATTTTGGCTCAAGGGAGAATTCATTCAGCACCTGTTTGCCTGCATCAGAGTGAATTGGCCCAGTGAGTCAGCAGGGATCAGACCCTTGGTGTTACCTCTGTATGTCATGTAAGGTTTTTGTCCCAAGCCTTCTATACATTCACCTCTGCACTTCCAGACATAGGACCTTGGTCATCTCCACTGTCACTGGAGCAGACTTTAGCTTGATTTTGACCACGCCAGCTAGCGGTGCCCCAGACAGTACCCAGGCAGAAGTTTGACAGCTTTGGCCAGAGAGCAGTCCCAACAGGCAATCTGAATGTGACCGCTGTACTTCGGAAGAACCAACTGCATGGATACAGGCTGTTTTGTGCCAGCTAGTGTTACTGTCAGAGAATGGAAACATTTCATTTGCCAGTATGGGCACAGTTTTAGTTCCCAGGGAGTATTTGAAACTCACCAGTCCAGCACCAGCCTGCAGCCAAGTCCAATGATAAAGAAATCTCAAGATGAGAGACGAGAAAATGGGGGCGGATAAAGTCAAGAAAACATGTTTGAGACAGCTCAGCTTCAAGACAATATCACAATTATGTCCTGTTTGATTACCAAACTGGTAAGTAGACACATCAGTTGAACAAATGGTGTTACTCTGAACATTAAAGCTGGCATACTGCTGACAATATCTGAGCTGTGCAGGAGTTGGCATTTTCACTTTACATCCCTAGAAGGCATCTCCTTGCTTGAGCCTTTTGTTCCTACATACATCTTAAAGCATGACTTTGAGCATGCAATGCAGTGACACAAACCAACACAACTTTGTTCCCATTCAGTCAGATTTTGCTCCAAAAATTCCTACAAACAAGCTGTGTATCTGATCTAAGCTCACATCAGGGTGGGGAGTCAAGAAAGAGAAAGAGGAAATGAGAGAGGGATGTTGTGCCCCCAAACAGCCAAGGAGGCAGAAACAACACAGATTGGCAATGCTTGTTTCCTTCCTGTGATGCCAATTAGGCCGGCATTAGTCTCAGAGAAGATTCACTCACAAAAATTCTCTTGCAGACAATTTGCAGCTATGGGAAATAAAACCATGTCAGAAGGTTCAATTTGCAATTCCTCATGAGCAAACACCTCTTCTATGCCGCATTTGACCATATAGCTCCATTCTTTTTTTTTTTTTTTTTAACTCAGATTTATAGTTACATAAGCTTATGAGTCACTCTTTGCTTTGAGAAAATCTTATTTTGGATGGAGATCCCAATTCCTCTGTATGGGCCCTGTTCTCTACAGCAAAACTTTAAGGAATTGCTGCTTCTGGAACATTCCCCCTGTTTAGGAAGCTGAGACCTGGCAATAGACTTCATGATTCAGGTTTTGTTTATAGCTGATTACACTTGAGCATGGACAGCTGCTACACGTGTACATGTAATTAATGGGGCTGGAGAAGAAAACCTGACTTCGTCACTTTTCCTGAAAGAAGAAAGAGTTTGAGAGCAGTCAGATATTTATTGAGAAGACAATGCTGAAATGAATGCCAGCAATGTCATTTCAGTAATCCATTAAAAAGCCTCAAGTCAATTTCGCGTGGCTTTATTGCCAAACTAAAGATCCGAGGAAAGGGTCCTCTGTTGCATGCCTGCATTTTTAATTCCTTCACTCTTCAGTATGGGAGAATTCTCATTGGCTCCATTTCTGATAAGCCCAAGGGCTTGATCTGTCTAGTCAGCTGAATTCTGTTTTAATTATAAAGAGAGGTCACAGGAAACACTATGATGATTTTCAAGGGCTATTTCAGCCAGGCATAAAATCCTCTATTACATTAAATCGAAACTGACAAAAATATTTATTACTAACAAATATATTAGCATTACCTCTGTTAGCAACAGTCTTGAAAATTCTGCATACGCCAAGCTGCTGGCATTACGGAAGTCATCAGTGAAGTTGTAGTTGAGAATCCTCACAGTAACACCAAATATCTTGGCCTCTGTAGGACACAATAATAAAATACAGACAAAGCAAAAGAGGAAAGGATCCAGTCAAAACTGATGTACTCAGACCAAGATCTCTGATGATGGAAAGGAAGGGAGAAGGTTCAGAGTTTGGTATTAAACCAAAAAAATAAAGTCAATATTCCTCTACAAGCTTTGAAGAGATGCACTTAAGTCAGGTCCATAAAAATATTTAGGTGCCTAATTACAACTGCATGAGAACTGGGTATACACATATCCTTTTGGACCTGACGCTACATAACTCCTGCATTTGAGTTACATCCAGGGTTGAATTGCCTGTGAGCTCATCTCTGGTCCACCAGTCACAATATTTTTTTTTTCCTGATCTTGGTAACATGGATAGTAAATATGTTCTTAAACTGAAAATAATAACAGAAATCAGTGCGTGCTACTCCTTTGTCTGATAAGCCCTGGCAGGTAATGTACAGCACACAGGAGGCAAAACCAAGACCCAAGGAATCTATAATGATTTTAACCTGTATAAACAATCTGATGGACTGATGTTTGGAAAACTGCTTTTTCTCAGGGGCTTCAACTTCATACTCTGAAGTTGGGCCCATGTTTCCGTAACCACTAGACCTCCTACTTTCCTTCTACAAAGGGAGTAATTTCCTTCTGACACAAACTGAAGTCATCCCTTGCCTGATCAAAGGGAAGGCTCTTATGGATAAACATAAACAGCAGCATTCTCACTGTGGCCAGTATTAAGTAGTTCACTTCCTGCATTTTGAAGAAAATAGGCAGAGATTTATTTATCTATTTGTATGAAGGCTTAGGAAACAATTTAAGGATAAAGGAAAAGCTACACTGTGTTTGATAAACACACTAGGGTCTCAGGGAGCTAACATCACTAGCTAATTGAACCAAATTATGCAGGTATTCTGCAAGCTTTTTTCACAGCCTTTGTCATTCCTGGTCACTCACAAACATTCATCTGAATCTGGCCTTCCTCTGGGCACTCTTGTTAGCCCAGCTGACCCTTCACAAACCATTTGACTGGATTTTTCACTGGCCAGTTACCAATCTGGAAAAATGGGTCCTGACAATGATGGGTGGTAGCAACATGCAGTGCCAGGCACAAGAAAACCAAACCAAACCAAACCAAACCAAACCAAACCCAAAAGTATTCTAGGTTAGCCTGATGCCTGTAATAGTCTGAGTCAGCTCCAGCATTGCTTTGTCAACTAAGGGCAGAGCTCTGCTGCTTGATAGTCTGGGTTGCATAAATGCTGGGGTAGAGGGGAGAAAAAGTGCTGAAGGATGTGGGAAATGGAGTTCAGGAATGACAAAACAGATCATTTCTGAACTGCAAGTGGGGCTGGGGGGAGAGAGAGAGAGAATGCATGTGTATTTTAAAGTGGTTATTTACCTGTTTTAACATTTTGGCGTGAGATGCTTGTTTTTCCACAGGTTTCATAGCTGATCTCTACTGAATACATCACACCTGCTTCCAGCTGAGATACTTCCATTTTCATTTCCTCTGTCTTCAGGTTTTGTACAAGTTCTTTGCCCTTGAACACTTGGACTTGGAAAGTATGGTTCAGAGTAGAAGTTACATGCCAGGACATTTCAAAACTGTTGCTGGTGACTCTGAAGATTCGATGGTTTCTGAACGCAGAGGGATCTATTGCAGTCACAAGAAGAGTCATCACAGAAAAATAAATGTTTCATGTTTAAAAAATTATGCTATTCTAAATCCATTGTAGACAAGCACTGTGATAGTCAATATAGAAAGCTCCCCTTTACATTATGTCAGGATGGAATCTGCCCCTCTCACACTTCCAGGTCCCTTCATCCATGAACCACCCCACTAAAGTAATTAATCTGGTGGCTACTTTTTATTTCCTTTTACTATAGGTATTTGTGCTGAATCTCTAGTAACACTAATAATCAGCCAATATGCAGGAATAAGTCTGGAATAGTGAATCACTGAACTCTACATATATTGACACCTTCTTTGCCTTTTGTCACTTTAATAATCAAAATGTACCTCTTCAGGCAAAGGCTGCCTTGATTTATACCTGGAAAAACCCCATAGTCTTCAGCTTATAGAGACTGGGGGAAGAGTGGTGGGCAGCATTTCACCTATTTATGCGACTCTAGCCTAGTGCAATCATTGTCAGTGGGAAAGGACAGGACCCTTCAGAGATGAAAGAGGAAGAGGAGGTGTCTAAATTGGATGTGATGAGTTGCCCTCCAGTAGGGCCTGTCTGTCTCCACTAACCAGAGAGAGAACCCAGATTAGGCATGTCTCCTGTAGACAGCTGGGGTCAGTTGAGATGAACATCATCCCCCACGGTAACCTAGTGACCATGACATACTCCTGCCACAACTTCAATTCTTTCATATTAATCCTTAGACTGAGGGGGAAAAAAAAAGCTAGTTTTCTTAAATTGTTTCAACAGGACACAACTGATCCCAGGATTCTAAAGGGACTTCAGTTTAATTCCTCTAGCTTCAGTTTGGATTAGCAGGGGCAGATGAAGATCAAGAATATTCACCCTATCTCTCTGAACTACGCAAAGAACTATTTAAAGCTATTTCCACAAGAACAGGATGTTGTTAAAAGGATTGTGATAACTGTGTTCTGAAAGGGCTGAAGTCCCCCATATAAAGACAAATCTACTGGGGTTGTTCCCATCATAGTCCCTCAGAGAGCTATCATGTGTAGCAGGGAGAGTATTCACAAAGGTCAACTCCAGTGTGGGGTAGCTGTGGCCAACCTCCCTTACTCATATACCTCACCAACATCTTCATGGATTTGAAAGCATGAGGGTGCAGCCAGGAGGAGCTCCTGTGCTCAGTAGCAGGTCCTGCCATACCTCATTCCAGGGCAAGCCCAGGAAGTTCAGTGAGCTGAGTTCAGAGTGAGTGAGTGGTGCTGGCCTCACACAGCCCATGTTGGCATGCTTCTTGCACTGAAGGTTTATCCAACACAAGCCCTATGATGGGACCTGTGCTTGAATGGTTCACCATACACAAGTGGCTGAAGAAGCCCAGTGCAGGCAGTCCCACTTCTGGAAAGCCAGCTCCCTTCAGTAGCCATGGGGATAATAGTGAGGCTTCTCCAGTGATCATTTCACAGCACCAGAGCCCTTGATCTGAATGCCCTGTTGGGGAACCTCTCTCTTTCCACTTCCACGGGTGGAGATTCACTCCAAAACTATTACCAGCTTCTCTGAACACTCTCCTGTAACTCAACCAAGCCCAGGACAAAGGCATCGAAGAGTAGCTGAATTAAAAGCTAAACAATGTTCATTTAAATCCAAGGTTACTTACAGCACCCAGCACCTGTAGATTGGTTAGTCATGGACAAGAGACTTGAATTACTGATAGACAGAGAGTGATTGCTACTGTTAATGGGGTCCAGTGCTGAGCTTGGAGTAGATGCTGCCATGCCTAGGGGAAAAACAGTATTATCAAAGAATAAAAGCGTTCCTAACAAAGCAAATCCATAATAACACCAATCATGTTTTCCACAGCTGAAAAGCAGCAATAGAAGTAATATAAATAGAAATGAAAATAAAATGTATTATCATATCACAAAAGCATAAAGAAATACATTCACTTCATTTTTGAGATTAAAGGATTATAAAATTATTTTCTAAATAAAGCATTGAATCTGCAAGCACTTGTTTATCTCATTATCTTTAAGCCTATTAGCAAGCCCATTGATGTCTGTGAGCTGTAAGTACATAACTCTATATTTTGCTGAACTGGTACCACAAAGTATTATTTCACCCACTGCCAGGGTCTGTGTGCCTCCAGCAGAAGACCCTGTATAATCCAGGGTGGGATTATACAAGCACTGAGTCCTGGCTGCAGTCACACAGTCAAAATGGGAAGAAGACTTTGGGTACAAATAACATCACTAATCATATTTCCCCAGGAGGTTGGGGTGCTGTACTGACACTGAGTCTCTTGCTCTGAGAAGCGGTCAGGGTCTGAAGCTCGAGGGTTTGGCAGGTGAGTGAGGACAGCTGAGGGTGACATAGGAGAAACAGCCAGGTACTGTGAAATAAATACACTGCATTTCAATCCAAAATACCTAACAGGTGGTTCATGTGGCATCTTCTCTCAGCAGAAGGAGACAGGGCACCCTGTGTTCCAGAGATCTGTGCCCTGCAGGTGGCTCTTGCAATAGACCACAAAGTCCTGCATAAACATCCTCAGTATTTCCCAAAGTGAAACCTGCATTTCCTACCTTCCTTTCTTCGGCTCAGATGGAGAGGGATGACATCTGTGTGTTCATGCTGAGAGCTGCAGCTGTAAAAGCCCTCCAGGTTTACACAGGTGTTTTTCTCAGTACAGGCGTTGAATTCAGCATAGGAGCATTCATTGACATCTAAGAAGAAGAACCCACCTTGCACAGATATTGATAGCAGCATCAAAATTGATCTTCTATGTATGTAGACCAAGCTCTAGATATGATAAATTCAGTATAAATCTACAGTAACTCTGCTGAAGCAATTCTGCGTGTATATGGGTGCAATGAAAACAGAATGCTGTCCTTCCTTGAAACACTTAAAACCCTATCTCTTTTTACTCCAGTTCTTTAGAATAAGAGGACAGTTAGTGGCCATTCCTGTTCACAGTTGTAGAACGTCATCCAAACCTAGGAGATGTCAGTGGCAGGAGGAAGGAGAACTACCCAGTGATTTCACTGAAAGTTCAACTGAGTTTTCTAAAGTAAGCACGCAATAAGAAGTGATGACAACAGTGCTTATGGATGCACTTCAGGAGTGAAAACATGCAGATAACTACACAGTAATAAGTAGATTAAAATAAGTTAAACTGAATATATAAAAATATGTACCTAACAGTAAAAAAAGTAGGTACTAATATGCTATAGTAAGTAATAGACTATAAATAAAGCTTGTTTCATGCAAGTCACTGGAAGTAACAGCTCTGTAAAAACAGTATATCTGATTCCCAAGAAAACATTCTTTTAAAGATCCTGTTCAATACATCTGATTATTGTGCTAGAGATATGGACACCTTTCATTTTTCATCTGAAGGTGGGCTATGATATTAGGAGAACATAAATGTAATTGAGGAGTACTCCCCTCCAAACTGTTAATTCCAAAGTAATTATTAACTACAACCTATAATGGAAAGGTTAGGGACATATTTGCAAAGTTTACAAGATCCGCTATGCTATTTTTGAAAGAAAATTAATAGCCATAGAGATGAAATCCCGAGTCCCTAATGAAACCCCCTAAAAAAGATTCCCCCATGACAGGACTATAATAATTAACCTTGCACTTCTGTGTCAATCACTTCATATGCACGCTTCACAATGTCCTTCAAGAAAGAAGAAACCTCTGCTAGTGGAGCTGGCTGATGCAGTCCAATGAGAACCTGAGAGGCCACTGTCCCAGCATATACTTTCGCACGGTTACTCTGGATATGGTGCACAGAGACATTCAAGGGTTGTAATGCACCAGTAATCTGGAAAAGAGGAGAACAAACACTTCACTATCTCACTCCTTTCTCAGTACAGATGTATGCCAATGAGACATAATTTATGCAATGATTATTATCGTAATCTGAGTGTAGAAAGCATCAATTCAGAAATCATAGCAAAGTGGCAGCACTTAGGTCTGTATTTGTGCAAGGTGAGCTCTATTATCGCATTTCAAAACAGTTATATTGTAGTAGTGCCAAGCTAAGAGAGGGGTGGAGCTGCATGTCTAATCTCAAATGCTTAGGCAGGAGGATGTAGCCCAGGAAGATATTGGAACAGACAGAATATACATTAGACATGCTATTACAGTCCATCCGTAAGAAAGCGGTCTAACACTTCTGCCTTTAAGCAGCTAAAAAGACTGCTGGCAAAGGGAATAGAAAGAAAAAGAAGAAAAAAAGCAGATTGAGGAAGAAGGCTGGGACTAAGAGCCATAGAGAGACTCCAGGACTGACCAAGACATCACAACTGTGAGTCAGGAATGAGAGAAAGGATTAGGAGTCAGTGAAGCAGTCAGGGGCCTGAAAGACATTCCTCTGAGAAGCATCTTCTGGCAAAGCTTCAGTTTATATTTCCCGTTTCTTGAGTGTTTGACTGCCATAGCTTGCATTAGACTAAGATATGAAGGGCTTGCCCTCTACTCTTTACCATAGGGCCACACAACCAAGGTTTCTCGCTTCTTTAGGATATGAGAAGGGGGAAGTCAGGTAGGAGGAAGAACTACACTCACGCAACGTTCTCGTTCTACAGCTACCATTTCTATTCTCCTGCCCATTAGTGCTAGCTGATGACAAGAGAAGGGTTTCCTTTGCTACTTGCCCAATTCCATCTGGAAACTAGAAGGAGTAGAAATAAAAATGGAGGGAAATAGGGACCAGCCCTCTTGAATACAAAGGCAACATCCAAGACTGTTTTTCTCCATGGTGTGGTAATACATAGTAGGGAAATGCTTGGAGTTTATGGTTTGGAGGGTCTTTGTCCTATTTCATCAATCCACTTCCTAAATAACACTAATAGGACAGCGCGAGCCCCCCGGTCTGAGCCTTGTTTGTATCCTACTTCTTCCTGCAGACCCTGCTTTTGGGAAGTGTGTCTCACAACTCTGCTGGGGCTGTGTTCTTCTTGGTTGTCTTGGACTGTTGCATCCTGCCATTCCGAGGACAGGGAGAGGCATGCCATGCTGTTGTCGTGTGGCCGTGCACGCGTTATTGCCAATGCTGCTCCTAACCCACGCACGAGGAACAGCTTCAAGTCCTACAGCAAAACCAGCACCCTGCTGCCTCCCCAAGCATTGCTTCTGTGGCAAGAATGAGAACAAAAACCCCTTGACTCAGACACAGTCCCCTGCTGTAATCCTGAAGATTCAGACCAAAACTTTTGGCAATGCTGGGTCTACCTGCTATGTAGGTCCCAATGCTATAGATCAGGTTTGTCTCTTGAAAGGTTTAACTCAAAACTCCTTGTCAGAAGACATTACACTTAGCAGGTCTTGAAATATGGACCCAGTCAGTCACAGACTCAAAACTTAACTGAGACAAAGCTGGAGCAAGCATTGCTTAAGCAGGAAAAAAACCCTATATTTCAGAATGTCTTTAAATTGCCCTTGGAACAGATCTGAAAAATTTACTAAAGACGCTGGTAAATCAATGTTACTTGAGCTGCTTGAGGATGCAGCTGACATTCAGCAATTAGGAATAAATTAAGGCCCAAAAAAATTATCTGGCAGAACAAAGGAGGAGTGACTGTCTGTCAAGGTTATACCCGGCACAGAGGACTATGAAGCAAGTGGTAGTTACTGAGTAGCAGAAATGTGGACACAACAAGCAACACACCAGAGAGTTGGTGTTTGTACATACCATGGAGTGCAAAAGGCGTGAATGATTCAGGAGGTGGGAATCCACTCTGATTAATTCATTAAAATCCATTTTCACAAGTACTGTCACGTTGTACCAGAATGTTCTTCCTGAAGTGTACAAAATAAACGAGGCAAGTCATTTGAGGTCTGATGCTACAGAAAGTGACAGAGCTATAGGAAGGCTCTGAGAAATCAAAGCAAGTTTTAACTTGGCAAATATGTAGGGCCCACGTACAGCAATCAGTTATGGACTCATTCACTATATGCTGCAGGCAGTGATGCCAGCGAAGGAGAAGAAGCCTAAGAAGGTCCACTGGACTTGCAGCACCCATGCACTGCACTTCATGGTGCACCACTGCACCCATGCACCACTCACGGGTACAAGTACTGAAGCTCAATATCCTGGAATTGATCCAAGGCAGATTCCCGTATTTTTTTAATTAAGAGCTATGGTAACAGTTTTGCTGCCCACACTCACCCTCAGAAGGAAATATTAAGCATATTTCTATTAGAAACAGTCTTGAATTTATCAGTAACATACCCTCTGGCATTGGATCCACACAGCCTGCTCCTTTGGATAAGTTGCAACATTTTTTAAGCCCTGGACATTCAATATCAAACGTGCAAGGATAATCAGATGTCTCCATATTCTCCACTGGACAAATACCAGGTCTTGAGGCAAATATGTTGGATCTACTGAGTGCTAAGTAACAAAAACATTTCTGAGAACAAAAATATAGAAAACTGTTTCCATAAAATTGTGCTACTTAATTAATAGCAAACACCTCCTCATTTTAGAAGTATGTCTGTTCTGAGGTTTTCAAGGGGAGAAAATACCAGCCTAAAATACCATTATTCCATTTTAAGTGTAACCTTTTGTTATGACAAAGTTAATGTTTAGTTATAGTAACTGAAGACGGTACTTGAGAGCAGAGGCAAATGCTGTTCTTGGTACAGTTCAGTGGATTACACACAGGGACACAAAAGCAGAGCTGAGCCTGTGGTCCGCAGCCTGGCAGCACTTGCTCCACATCAGCCAGCCAACCACCCTGGGAGATCAGTAGCCCACACTACTTCTCTTTTCCATTCATTTCATGCTTAAAGATTTTTGTTCCTACAAACTCTTGATCCATTCCTGGGCAGTTGAAGTCATCCACTGGACGTGCAGTCATATTTGCATAAAGAAATAGCCTATTAGGACCTATGGCCTGTGTCTTGGAAGGTCTAAAGTATGCTTGTCAAGTGTCTCTGAAAGGTAATTAAGAAAAGTAAGCATAGCTTAATGATGGGGGTCCACACCTCCACTGAAAAACCTGCCAAAACCCATAAGCTGGAGAACAGAGAAGGCACTGAGTTGAGAACTCTCAGCAGTATGCAGGTTACCTGCGGGTGTAATCTCAAAGATTTGCATGCAGAATATGTGGGGCAGGACTTTCCCACACTCTTTTATACTGTATTTGATACATTGTGTGTGTGTATTTTGTGTGTACACAGTCAATAGTCTGAGCATCTTTCAAGTAGAGTTGGTGTTAGACCCGCAAGAACCCTGAGCAGCAAATTAGGAAACTCTACCCCCACCTGGAAAAGGGTGAGAACAAAAGCCTCTGCCTGCTCCTTTTGGGAGGTTATCCCATCCTGCCAGCCTCTCCCACTGGTAGCTTGCACAGACATAAACACCAAGAGATTTCCCTGTGTTAATACATTGTCAGTGCTCCTTACTATTCCAACCAAGTAGATCTTGGTAAGCTTGACAAAAGCATCTAAAACCCTCCAGCTCTGCAATTCAGGTGAAGTTCAAGCAAGTTAGAGGTTCAAAGCAGCTTTTTTCCACCTCAGTCTTGTTTTTTGTCATGTTTAACTGCAGTGTAAAAGATTTAATGAGTCACACTCAATCTCAGAAAACACTACTGAATCTTGGCCAAGTGCCACACTAGCCATTTATCTAAGATCAAAAAGGTCATAATTTTCAGATTAGTGGAAACAGATGGATTCGCATCACATTTCTGTCTAATTGTACCAGGTGCACTTTAAAAACTTGATTTATGCTCTCCACTTCAGTCACCCTGGGGACAGTCACCTACCAAGCAATACAGTCAGCACTGGGGAGGAAGCCAACCACCTCCTCTGTCGGTTTAATAAAGTATAGGCTTTTCTCTTCCATTATTTGCATAAATGTACAGAAGCAGAAATGCAGCACCCAATGCTTAGCAACGAAAGCTGAGTTAGCATCCTGCCCACACAAGAAGCTGCCAGGTCTTCAGTGTCTCCAGGATGGTGGCATGTCCAGGAGATAGATGCTGATGGACACCATTAGCTCAGCTGTAACCCCCTTCCTCTCCCTCCTTCCATCTGGAGGGGCTGGTTTCATCCAGAGGGTGCGGCAGAACCCAGGGACCAAACCCCTGCTTTTGTCTCAGGCATCAAAAAGTGGAGACAAATCTATGAGACTATAGAAGGAGTTCCTGGCAAAGCCTGTTTTAAAGGCAGGCTGGCAGTTTTCATTATATGGCCATGGTTTTGGCATCTTTGAGCACTGCTAGACTTTACTTGCTCAGATGGATGTTTTCCATCCTGATTGCCTGTCTGGGGTTTAATCAGGATGGAAGGCAGTGTTGGGATGTGCTGGATCATTATCTGACAAATATTTAATACCTTTCTCTATGAAAAGCTGTATCAATCACTAGAATATATTCAGGAGCCATGGGCTGAAAATCAGCAGGGACGCAGCTGTTGAACAAAGGGATAATATGGCCTTCAAAGCACAAAACCAGTCTGTGCACGCTCAGAAGAAAATGAGATTTAGCTCCTGCCACCTCCAACAGGTTCATCCTGCTGGCAGTACTGCAACAAGGCCACGCTCTGCCCTGCTGGTGCTCACACTCAGAACTGGTGGAGAACCAGCAGGGACCTGGGGTGAGTCCACATCTCAGGCGCTCCTCCTGGGGTTACTGTGGTCAGGAGAGGCATGAGGTGAGTAGCTGAATGAAGCAGGTAATTTGCAAGGAAAGACTACTAAAAAGGCTGGGACTCTTTGCTGTGGAGAGAAGGCTGAGGGGGATCCCATCAAGGTTTACCCAAAACCAGGGTGTAAGGTGAAAGCAGAGCTGGTATTCACCAGAGCCCACAATAATAAAATGGGTAAAAGCACACACTTCTTTACCCTAATGGGAATGAACTTCTGGAGTTTGTTGGCACAGGGGTTGTGGAAGCTGACAGCTTTGGTGGGCTCAAAAAGGAACAAAACCTTTCCTCAACAGGAGGCCCCTAAGCAGACACCACAGGTAATAGAAAGGGACACACTCTCTGACACCTGTAATCTTTTTGCAGCTGCTAAGGGCACACAAGGGCCCCAAACTGCAGGGCAGCCAGAGACACTTGCTTCTGGGTGAAGGTCCCCTAGGGCATTTTGGCACCTTTCCACCCCAGGCTAATGTTGCAATGATGCCCACATGCCCCTGATGACACCGCTGTCCCATGGCTCTCTGGTGACAGCCCAACAACTGGAGACAGCTGTGCCACGGGTCCCCACTGCTCCAGTTAGTCTCAGCATGTGAACATCTGCATGCAGGTTCTGAAAGATCTTAGCCCTGCTGAAACACCTGGATACCTAAAATGAAGGGGGTTTAACTTTACAGTTGTTTTTCTGAAAACCTTAGGAAGTTATACACACAAAGCATACTCCGATTAATGTGTAGCCTTAACATTGCAAACCAAGTGCTCTCAAGTTAAGAAGCTCCAGGACTAAAGTTGTCTGTGCCTTCTTATTTCAAGAATAAGAATAAGGAATAAGGGCTTTTTTTATATATGAATGGTTAAAAAACAGCCTTCATTGCATGCTGATGCATTCTTTTTCTCTCTGATAAGGAAGATAAGGAAAAAGATAAGACAAGGAAGCTCTCTGGTTTCATCTTATGCAGTAAGGTGGAAGATTGTCAGCAAACCACTCACCAGGAGAAGTAATCATACCGTTGATTCAAGTAACGGGAAACTAGCCTGGAAAATTGGACCCTGACTCTACCTAAAAAAATAATCCTGCAAGATGCTGGAAAAGTTTCATATAACTCATAACAACCTTTCAGAGCTGTGGATTATGCAGGTCCAGGAACCTGACCTTCATCCCTGGGATCTGCTTAGCAATCAGGGGACTGCTCACAGTCACCATCAAGGACATGAGGCTCTGGATTCCAACTACGTCAGTTGTTAAAGGCAGTGCTAAGCACTCTGAAAATAAAAATTAATTGTAATAAAAAAATTAAAACCACACCCTTAGTGTCTGAGGGTGGGCACACAAAATGGTTTGATCTCAGCCTGTCTGCAGCTTAGCTGCCCAGCTGTGAAAGACAGAGATCCTCACTCCCTGCCCAGAGGCTTTGTGAAGACAAATATCTGTCTTTGAATTGCCCCAGGATTCAGCTTAAGAGGTGATAAATTATTCTCCATCCAGACAGAGGCTCAGCAGAGCACAACACCATGCACTGAATATGGAGGCCAGGATGATGCACTGCTGAGGATCTCCTTGGGGGGACTCTATGTTCCCTGAGCACAACAGGGAAATGTGGTGCTCAGGGCAGAGCAGTGCTCGATCAGGTAATTAAAACAGTTTACTCATCTGCATGTGTAGGTGCAAAGAGAAGAAATAAAGGTTGTTTTATTTAATTCTACTTTTAGAATTAATTCTAGCACTTCCTAACTTTTAGATACATAACTTTTCACTTTTTATTTTAAAAACCTTAAAGTAGGTTGTGTGTGCCTGTGTAATACTATTCTAATGGATCTGTGGGCATCTAGTGAGAATTATCAGAGTAACTTGACTAAACATCTAGACATTTTTTCCCCAACAGTAAAGAAATAAGAGAATCAGGGCCTACCATATCCCAGGATGGGGTAAATGTTTCCTTCTAGGAAGAAAAAGTAGGTAGTGGCCAGGAGCAGGTTGCTATGAAAGGTCATGGAGACCTTTCCACTACTAGCAGAATGGAGAGCATGCCAGCGTGGCTAACGTCAAGAAGAAAATAACAGTAGTTCAACAGCATGCTGTGCAGTAATTTCAGCTGTTCCAGTTTCTCTTCTCATCATTTATTTAAGACTGTGTCTAGACAGTGCATTACCATTCACAGAATTTATGACTAATGCCCTGAAAAGCAAAGATACCGGAATAACATAAACGCAGAAATCACCTAGAAGCTATACAAATCCTTTTATGGTTTAAAATATTCCCAAATTAACTTTGACAGGAAAAAGAGTCAAAGTGACCACAGTATTTCATGCACAAACCTGGCCAGCATGCCCAAGCGTGCCCACCAACAATGTGTCACAGGCAGAGTGGAAATTCTGCAGCTAAGCTTTACAAGAGATTTACAGATTTGTTAATGTTAGATGAAATAAGCTCATCAACAGCTCTCAAGCCTAAAATATCCCTAGAGATGCTTTTAAAAGGCATAGAATTATACTGGGAAAAAATATTTAAAGTGTTAGCACTTTTATTTCCTTTTATTTTTTTTTTCCTTTTATTGTTCCTTTTATTTCCATCCAGGAGGATGGTCTTGATTTTCAGAGCTTCTGAAACACCTTGAAAATCCTGATCACTCACGGAATTTCTTGTGCAAATAGAGACAAGCATAACTAGCTAGTGACTTTTCAACATTTAGCTGACACAGCTATTCCCTTCTATTACAGAATTAAAAAGCAATTTTCTCCAATTTCTCCAATTACTTCTCAGCCTTGTCATTTGATACATATGTATGTCATGTATGCACATGCATGTATATCAAAAAGACCTTACTGAACTGATTATTGAACACTAATTAGATACACTGGAGATTTTCCCCTGCATGGAACGGATGCTTGGAAAATATATATGATGAACAGCAGGTCTTTGGCCAGTCTGAGAAGACTGTCTGGACATACTGTAACCTTCCAGTCAAATTTTGCCCTGGATCATGCTCCACAACTGCCACAGAGACAAACAATGGCAGCATACAATAAATTAAGAATTATTTGTATCTAATTTTGCTTTTGTTTTTCTTCTCCAGAAAATCATTTTAAGAACAAGTAAAACACAATGACCACTTCTGCATTCCTGACTTTCTTTTAAAGGAATTTTCCTGCTAGACACAATTTTCTACTAGTAACTACTGAGATAATATCCTGCAAAAATTGTTTGGAGGTTCATTTTACAACTCTGTGAAGCAATTTAAAAGTAGGATGAACACATTGTTCTTGACAGATCCCATGACAAGATATGTGGCTCATACCCCCTCATGTCACGTTATATGATCCGATGCAGAAGCAGGTTCAGGGACATTCCCATAGGACTGAGTCACTCAAGTCTTGTGACCCAAAGTGAGGGCCAGGGCTGCAATAGGACCTTTCCTTTTCAAACTTCTGTTACACTGTTGTGATTTTGTAAATTCCCAGAGTGATAACTTGAAAGGGGGAAATGGAGAAAACATAATGTCATACTGAAAATAAGAGACCAAATTATGTCCTGCAGAACTTTCCTGGATGCTGGAACACTCCAGTGCTGGAGCTAATCCAAGCTAATCCAAGAAGCTTGTTCAGTTTAAAAGCACATAGATTTCTCTATTTAAAAAAAAAAAAAAAAAAAAATCATTTTCCCCAAGGAATTCATTCCACCTATGACTCGAGTTCTGCTGAAAATTATCAATTTCTAACTGATAACTGATAGACCTGATGAGAAAAAAGCTTACATCTAAAAATAAAGATGATTAGGTCTTCCCAAAGTAGAGTCCGGTTAAAACTCAGAAGTTAATTCAGATCCACCAAAAGGTTCACCAGTTTCCAGTCCTCCCAACATAGCCCTATGTAACGAGGGAAGCCCTGAGAAAATGGGCCTTAACGTAGTTTTAATTGGAAATCAGTTGTTACCAACTTGCTCTGAGGTCATAGGCTGTTTTAAATTAACACCAAAACTGTTTTGCATTCTGGTAACTGACCCTGCTCCAAATCAGAAGCGATATTATTGTAAGTGCATCCTGAATTGCTTTTGAGAAGAAAGTTCCAGGTCTAAATGCAAGCACGCTCAGAGCAGACACAGCACCAGGCACAGATAGTTACTGCACTTGGCCATCAATATTGGCCCGAACTGGGACAAGTAATGAGCCCTTGTAAGGGCAGCATGCAGGTGCCTTCTTCATGCTCGCCTGGAACTTTAATGAATTTGTGACTAGGGGTGGCAAAGAGCAAGAATCAGGAGCGTTAGTCTTTCATGTCTGCTTCTTACCATGCTGGATCAAATTTACCATAGATTTTTGCAGACTCACTTGACTTCAGTGAACAGGAACCTGTTGCCCAGAACTGAATTAAGCCTTTACATGTCTCAGTTTAAGTGAATCCTCTTATCACAAGTATTTATTTCCACCATTAATCTGCCTAAAACGTACCTAAAGAGCAGTAGAGTCCAACTTGTTCATATCCTTCACAGCAATCTGTAAAAGTGATGGTTTCAGGGACTTCAACAGTATGGTACTGCATTTTATAGTATGTCCGAGGACACACCATCCATGGTATCCATCCTCCACAGGAAGCGCTTTTCTCATAGGACTTTGTGTAGGCAACCATTTTAAACACGTTTTTGGTCAGGCTATAGTTGCACAGATGGTACCCTAGCAAAGAGAGGCCTTTTTCTAGGAGGAAAAACAAACAAACAAGAAGGTGATCAGCACTAACTTGTCACCCCAGAGCATAAGTCCCCTGCAGTATCTAGGTTAAAAATACTGTTATGAGAAAGCAGTGACAGAGCCAACACAGCTTAATGATTTCTAAGAAGGTTGACGTTAGGAAGAATGTCCCCTCAGAAAACATACAGAAGAAAGAATTAGTAGTGACTGCTTGTCATAGGCATCACTTCAGTCATATAGGGATGCAGATTGGCAGAAAATTCAGAGAGCTCTCAGGGCCTTCAGGTGCAAAGCAGAAAAAGGTCAATTTAACTCAAGTCTAAAGGAAATTAAGATACATGAATAGTAATTAACAGTAAAGCAGAACAGGCACTTCCAGGGCAGAGTCATCCAAGTACTTTAGATGTTCACTCCGGGCTCAGTCTGTCAAAGCGTTCGTCTTCCTCTGCTGACTATGAAGGGAATGAAGGGTGAGGAACTCATGGGCAGATGACTCATAGTAGATGTCTGGAATAAGACATCCTTCAGACATCACCCTAGGCTAAAACTGCGTACTCATACATCACTGGGAAGGCCTTTCAGGTATCTGACACAAAAGGTATTCCTGGAGCTGCAACATTGCCTATCTGCATTTGTAGCAGATGATATTAGACCAGGCACTTTAAAAGCTGCAGTGCTTCATTGTCTTCAATATAAATGACGTTAGTAGTAAGTTCATTAACTACACAATTCCATTCGGGTCTGGGAACAGGACTCAGTTTCTGGAGTTCTAAAACCTGTCATGATGAGAAATGAACTTGTTACATGCTTTACTTAACCCTGAAATACTCGAACGGGAGGAAGGAAAAACAAACAAACAAAACAAACAAACAAACAAAAATACCAGAAAACCCAAACCACAATGAAACTCAAATAACAACAGCAACAAAAGCAGATGGGAGTTTGAGAATTATTATAAGCAACCTACAATCATGTCACAGACGTCAGGCTGTCTCCTAATGAGATGTTACAGTAGCCAGAGGGGCTGAGTCACTCCGTGTCCCATTTGGGAAATAGATGGGATAGAATTAAAATGCCTGTTTCATCCTTTAGACAAAGCAAAAGAAACTTTAATAAGGGTAAATGAATCAGCTGCAGAGATTGTTATTTCTGCGAGCTCTGAGAGGAGCAGGGACAGTCAACAAACCGGAGCTAACATAATATACCAACAGGCATACAATTAAAATATTTACAGCTTGCCTTATTTGTACAACATATCTCCTGCCCAAAAAGATGAAACATGTTAAAACAATTCAAGAAAAAAGGAGTCATCATGTTCTTAGGAATCATGTGGTTTTATAAAGTCTAGCTTCCTAGATGCACAGAAGATATATGTGCAATGTGAACAGGACTGTTAAAAGATCTTTGAACAGAATGATCTGTTTGTAGTGCAAGGACAATCCAGAAGAAAGCATGGCATAGATACCATCCACATCCATACCACAATGCATCTCTCAAGCTGGCTCAGCCAAGTCACCCAGGAGGTCTTCCTCAGCCCTTATCCTCAACACTACTTGAATAAGAACTGTGTCAAAGACATCCCGTCTTAGATGCACAAAAGGTCATGAAGAAAAATGGATTTGCTTGATGTAGCTCCTAAATAGATACACAGACATCACCCTGAGGACAAGGCCACTTTGGAAGAGCAGAGGGGAGCGGGGGGGGGGGGGGACTAACCATGGACTATCCCCCACCATAACTAACTTACATCTGACCAGCCCCTGGAAGACCAGTCCTGCTCTGCCCAACCCATCTGTGCCTTCCTCCTGCAGCACAATGCAGAGTTTAATGCCGGGGCGTGGCTACAGAGAGCGCATGTGAGAGCAAGAGACCTTCCAGCAGGCTCCTGGGAGCCCTGTGATGCTGCTTAGAGCAGATCAGCAGGAAAATATGGAGAATAAGGGCATATCTGGAAATCCCACTTCCTGCTTCTTTCTCTTCCTCAGTCTCCAGCAGGCATCTCTGTGTCCAGTCCCTCAAGCAAGCTCCAGAGACAGCACCTAAAAGGCCTTTCTGTTCCTAAAAAGCACCAGGGCTGTTCTTTGTCCTTAAGAAGAGAGTGAAAAGAGGTGGTCATGAGCGATAGGAAGGAAGACACTCAACCTGCCTCAAGCTGAAAGGCTGAAACCCTCACCCTTCCTAACCCAGGAGAGGACCCCAATAGCCAGGATAGAGATCTGACCAGGACCATGAAAGCCTGTACCCAGCCATGGCACATTGGTGGCTGTGCAGGAGGAAACTGAACGTGAAGTGAGCCAGAGAAAGTAAGGTGGCCACCCTCCTCCTGTTAACTTCAGGACATCCCACTGGGGCAGAGGAAAAGAGAACAAGTGTGGGTTCTGGAGCAGAAATCAGAGATCAAAGGCCACTCTTTATCCAATGCATTTGATCAACTACTACTTCATATCAGGCACAAGTGCCTTGCAAGGAACCAGTAGCTGTCACTGCATTTTGTAAAGCATTCTCATGTGTCAACAGTGCTCCAAGAATAATACCTACCCCAGCAAATGCTTCTAGGCTTGTAGCCATGGGGGGAAAAAAACCCTCACCTTGTTTCACCTTTTTTTTTTTTTTCATTACTTTGGGAATTGAATGGCTGTATACCCAAAGAGGAAAGGAAAGAACCCTGGACCTAGACTTTGTCTGCAAAGAGTACACAAACATTTGTTGGTGTTCAGGGAAGATGGGAGGAGTAGGACAAATTTTCTTCCATAAAAATGAGAAAATGAAACTAATATATTAAATAATCATACTGTTATAGAATAAAATTATTTTAGAGGAGGGTAGAACAGGTAAAGAAGAAGAGTTCAGTCTGGTTCCTCATCACTGTGATCCCTCCATTTCTCCAGAGCTCATGTATTAGCATGGCTAGAGCCAAGCAGGGGCCAGAGGAGAACCACCAATTCGTGTTGTCCTTGCAGAGCTGAGGCTGCACAGGGGACACGGCACTGGAAAGCTGAAAATTCCAGAGTCAGCTGAGCTGGCTTAAGCTCTACAGCAATGTGCAACATAAATACAGGTATGAAACTCAGAATAAAATGGTATAGAATCAGACACACTTTATAATTAGAACCTACAGCTGTCAGAGAAGGTATGAAGTCATATTTCATACTTAAACATTGATACTACGTATAGAATCTTTTGCCAAAGCCAAAAGAGAAGGTCCGATATATGGCTATGGTAGTACAAAAAGATACCCTCACTGGAAGAGGTCAAACTGAAGGTGACAGGGAAAGGTGCAGCCCCACCAACCTTACCATCGTCCATCACTTCACTCAGTTTAAAACAAGCTTTGACAGTCACAGAGTTCAATTGCTGAGCTTGGATCAATTTGGGCTCTTTAGCAAATTGGCTTTCTGTTCTCATTACTCCCATCTATGTGATTATGGCACTATCAAATAGAATTAAAATGTACTGGTGGTTGTTTCCAGCAACAGAAAGCTGAAGTCAATTGCAAAGCAGGAGAAGGCAGTTACCTGACATTAGCATGGCTACATTATGCCTATCATCTCCGGACTTTAGCTTTTATCTTAGCAACAACCAGCTTGCAGCACTTTCAGGGAAAGTATACATTTTATTACATTAAGCAAGAGCAGAAACAATTAAGGCAAACACTTTATTAATAGAAACAAATACTAGGAGGAAAGGTAGAAACAGACTGCATAAAGTCTATGCAGGAGCAGGCTGCTTATAACTAAATGTCAAGCTTAGATCAGAACTGATCAAAAAATCAGCAACAAAAAATGCTTGATAGAATTTATGTCACAGACTTAGTTGCAATTCAGGAAACTTCACTGCTCAAGTGCCAGAAAAGCCATTGTGAGCTGGGATCTGCAAAATCTTTTCTTGCTGGAGAACAGCAAGAGCCAAAGACAAGCCCCTTTCTTGTCTTGACATAACCTTGAAAGTAATCTCTTGGAACAGGTTCACGGAGGGCAGATCAAATTCTGCTTAAAAAAGCAAAAGCTTCGAAATATAAAGAAAAATGGATTAAAGGCTTGATTTTTATGGGCATTCCAAATTCTTTTTGAAGTCAACACTAATGACTATAAATGGCACTAGAATGGGGGTTCTGCTGATCCTCATTCTGTAGAAACCTCTGTTTCAGTTTTGATTTTTACAGAATAACAGAAATATTTTCAAAGCTTTAAGAAATATGGTTTGTATTTTAACTGAGACTTGCAAAACCACTTAAATAAAAAAAAGCAGCAAAAAGCAGCCAAAAATCACAATCTTTTCTCATGTAAATAAATCAAACCAGAAATTAAGAGCAAATTAGGATTTAATTTGGCATTTACAACCTTACAGTTGGGTTAGGTTTTTCCAAATTACAACCCAAGCCATAGATGAACGTTAAACATAACTTCATTTTATGCATCTCTAGGAATCTGCCAGGTCCATCACTACATAATTTCCTCCAAAAGTTTATTTTAAAGATGATTTTAATTTAAAATCTCACATTACTCAACACAAAGCAGCAATCCTACTCATTCATTTATGGCACAAAAGAAACAAAAAGTCTTTTGCCTGGGGATGAAGAGTTGGGGACAAAGGCTTGGTTAGATTTTCTTTAATTATCATCAGAGGATTCTTAAATGGTCACTGAGACATTGACAAGTCTCCAGAGAGTAGCCATTTTGGCCAGTTTCTTTCAAATAAAGAGATGATATCCCACATCCAAACTAAACTGTCCTACATAACAGCCGTGGTCTTCTGATCAAGTTTGCATCACTCACCTGTAATCTCATTTCCCCTTCCCTGCTGTGTGGCTGCCCAGAGGATGAGAACAGAAATAAGAGTGATCCTGGCCATTGTGTCATCCATCGGTCCTTCTTACATGTAGCCTTTTGGATTAGGAGAAAAGGTGTCTGTTTTTTTACCTTTTGCAGTTAGGTGATAATTACTGGCAACAGAAACAAAGAGGCTCCAGTGGGAATTCTGCCAGTTCTCTCTCCTTTGCCCTCTCCCTGGGGAACCTGCCTTTTCTGCCTGCTCATCTTGTTTCCCCCTCCCCCTAACTAACTGACTTTGAGAAAAAGATGTTTCAAAAGGGCTAGTTTAGTCCATGTTTATTCTTTCAAGCACATTTCCCTCTTGCACCTTGAACACCTGACAGCCAGGAGCCCATAGGTATATGTATCTTGAATTTCATTTCTGTCCACACATCAGCTGACACTATTTTCTAGGTCTTTAATTCTGTACCTTGAAAACAAACTAAGAGTAAAAACAAATGTCTATCTTAACCTTTTTTCCTGAATTTAAGCTGTTTCACTAGCTGCTTTCATTTTGCTCCTCATTTCATTGCAATTTTGGCATCACATAAACCAGAGCAAACAAGAACCTTATTAGGCAGGGCATGAATCAGGAGATTTGAGAAACCAAAATCCCTTTCTTGCATTATGTAAATCATGAAGGCAAATTCCCAAGATAGGCGAGTCTGCAGCGTTACAATGGAGCACAGTAACTTCGGTGCAATATGACTTGGCTCATGCAAAGAAATGGAATAAACACAATTTGGTATTTTATGAGTACCTGACAGTAAAGTATGAAAAATCACAGGTGCAGTTCCTGGGGCTGATGCAACATGTTCAGATTAGCACTTAAATACATATCACAGTATTGTAGACAGTTTCATATGGGTGAAATAGGCAGAAGTAAGGGAGCTGGAACCACAAACTCTCTCATTTGTGTATGTTCAGAATATCAGTAATATTGCTTCTGTACAGCACTGTTGGCACTCACAAGATAAGAGAGAGGAGGCCCTGGAGAACATGCAGAGCCAAGAGGGGAGTCGCAGGATGGTTCAGACCCTCTGGTGGAGAGAAGAGCCAGAACTCCATGTAGTGTAGAGGAACTTGTGAGCTGTTCTTCTTCTGGCTTGGAAAACAAAATATCAAGTTCATCAGGAAAATTAAAAAAAAAAAAAAAAAAGAAAGAAAGATAAAAAGAAGAAAAAAGGAAAACTAAGGCTTGCCCAGGTTTCAAATGAAAAATATTTTTGCTGATAATAGGAAAATGGGTAGAGGAGAACAAAAAAAAACCCAAACAAACAAACCCAAACCACAACCAAAACCCAGCCTAAAATATATTTTAGTTTGAAAACATTTCTGTTACGTCTAAGGATAATGTATACTTCAGACCCCTTCTCCTGCATGCATGAGAACATGTAGTCAGGCTGTATGCCCCAGGTGCACCATTTACACCTCCTGTCAGCCCAGGGATGCAACAACGAGACCCTGGCTGTAGGCTGTACAGAGGATGCCATCTGACTTAAAAACCTGCTAATAAACAAAAAAGAAAAAAAGAGGACTCGAGTCAGTGAAATTCAGTTTGCAAATAAAAATACTTCTCCTCATGAGATTGGGGTTTTGGTTGGTTTTGGCTTTATTTGTTTTTGGTTTTTATTTTCAACAATCTAAATTTTCTGGAAAAAAATATAGTGGTTGAAAAATTTCAGCTAGTACTCAAAATAGATCTTTAGCCCTTAGAAATTACTTGGAACCTTCTGTAAGTGTATGTCCTGGCCAAATTCAAATATAGGTAATGCCAGACTGGCATCTGAATTGGATCGCATCTGGGGCCTCCCACTTACAACCCTAAATTGCTGGATAAGGTTGCCATATGTCTTGAACAGTTGCTGCTTTCCAGAGTTAACTGTAAAACAAATGTCATCATCTTCACTGCTGAGGTCTTCTGTGACAGAAGTATGATCCTCCAGATTGCAGTAAAGGACTAACATCCCTGTTCTAAAAGACTTAGCAATACATGTTCATCTTTAGGACTATTTAAAAACATGGATAAAACCTTGTCTATTTACAGCCCAGCCCTAGGCTGGCAGCTGGAGCAGGCTTAAGTTCAGGATGAGGCAACTCACAGTGAGTTGCAACTTTATTGCAGTAGTGAATGAAACGGTTCCTAAATACAAAATATGCAGAGCCCCCTTTTCAAACAAAACTGTAAGTAAAGTCAGGGGGTATTTAATATAATCAAGAAATGGATACAGAAGTCATGTACATTTTGGGTTTTACTTAGCAATTTGCAAATTCTTTGAGGTTCTGATTCATATCAATGGCATCCTGGCTTGTATTAGACATAGTGTGGCAAGCAGGACCAGGGGGGTGATCATCCCTCTGCACTTGGCACTGGTGAGGCCACACCTCAAGTACTGGGTTCAGTTTTGGGCACCTCAACACAAGAAAGACAACGAGATGCTGGAGAGTGTGCAAAGAAGAGCAACAAAGCTGGTGAAGGGTCTGGAGCACAAGTTTTATGAGGAGTGGCTGAGGGAACAGGGGCTATTTAGTCTAAAGAAGAGGAGGCTGAGGGGAGACCTTCTTGCTCTCTACAGCTTCCTTTCAGGAAGTTGTAGAGCAGTAGGCACTTGTCTCTTCTCACAAGTAACCAGTGATAGAACAAGAGGGAATGGCCTCAAGCTGCTCCAGGGGAGGTTTAGACTGGACATTAGGAAGAACTTTCTCACTTGAAGGGTTGTCAGGCACTGGAACATGCTGCCCACAGAGGCAGTTGAGTCAGCACCCCTGGATGTGTTTGAAAGCCTTGTAGATGTGGTGCTTGGAGATATGGCTTAGAGGTTAACTTGGTAGAGCAGGGTTAATGGTTGGACTTGAAGATCTTAAAGGTCTTTTCCAACCAAAGTGATTCTGCATTATTTCTTCAGTTATAATCGTTAATTAATGAAATTAATAATAAGCAACTTACTTTTTAGCAATGTAGGTCATGGAAGAGACCAGTCGGTCAATTAAGCTTGTATCCTATGTCCTGTGCAACCATTTTCACACCTTCCAGACATATTCTTGCACTGTGTTAGTTGCAGTAAGTTTGAGATGATGCCCTGTCAACCAGGCAGTAGCTTGTGGTCTTTGTATTACTGCAGTTACTCTACTGAGTTGCACTTACTCTGCGCAAGTCAACACAGAGTCTCCTGCAGGGAAACTAGATAGGCTCATTGATTATTTAGAAAAACTGACCACCTGTACATGCATAGCTGACTACCTACGATTATATTTCTAGTAAGTGGTGTTGTATTTTATAGGGTTTTTTGTGTGTGTTTTTTTTCCCCTTCTTCCTTTCAACTAGGTGTTATGGTAGGACCCCAGTAGAAAATTTGCTCACTCTTGCTTTGGTGGTGAGAAAGGTCAGTGGAGAGTGGAATGGACAAAGAAGTGTTTAGCAGAATTAAAGCCCTGGCTGTGTGGCGCAGATAGTGAGCAGGACTCCAGTCTGGAAGGATTACATCACAGTCCTCCCGGACCAGCTATCTGGAGCTGATCAGATCTCCCAGCTCTGCTGTCTATTTTTTATGAAGTTACATTTGTAATATTTGAGTTCATCTAAAGCACGCAATTTAGAAAAGAAGGGTCCTGCCAATAAAAGCCATGTCAAAATCCATTTATAGATAATTTTACAGGCTCAAGAAGCACATTTTTAGAGATGGGACTTGACTGTCCTAGACTGTACTACCAGTAATTGGAATATTGTGGCTGACAGCAGGCAGTCTCATCATACCTTTTGGACATTTATTTCTTTAGACAGATTCACTTTTGACTTAATTAGTCACTTAGAAGATCCTGATCTTCTTTAGGCTAGGAGTTTGACACAGAAAGGTCAGTGCTGGAATATTTCTTTTTGCTTTGCGTTATTTTCTCCATGAAATAATCACTACTTCAGATGCCCAAAATGGTCGCGACATTTCAAGGTAGACTGGTTCGCATGCAGGAAATTGGACTATGCCTTTGGACTCCTTGGGAATCTAACAAAAGCTGGTCTGTGCTCTAGAAGTCAGCATGTCTTCCTATAGATATATAGGACCTCAACCTTGACAACTGTTAAATTATTTATCCTGACTTCTCAAAATCAGCTGTCAGTAAATTTCTCCCAGACACCTCTTCCAGACTCCCACCATTTCAATCTGATTACAGCCTGTCAGTCTGAGAAAGCCCAGACTACGGCCACAGCAGGCTATAGGAATGGATGGCAGTACCACCATTCCTGAAGGTCTCACAGTGGATATAAACTGATCCAGGTCAGGAACATACAGGTGAAACCATGCCACTAGCTGCCAGTGAAAGCAACAAGAAATTCAGATGGACCTGATTCCAACTGATTTCTGCCCCACAGACTCTGGTGCCTGTGACTCATGTCTCACCATCATGGCTGTCATAGTCCCTGCTGTGACATTTCAGACCTTTAGTAAGGGCTGACCTCAAACCAGTCTTTCCCTTACTGGGCCACTGCTTAGGTTTCTTTCCTCTTCTCCACTCCTCATCTTTGCAAAACCTGCAGAAATTTAACTGTCTTTGAGTCTGCAGCTAATCTGTCAAAACTGTCTTTAATCAGTCAGCATGGCCAAAAAGTGTTAGAAGAGAGGAACAGGCTGACTTAGCCAGAAGAAACCGTTTTGCAGCTAAAGACAAAACAAAATAAATCACTTCTGTCATCAGGATACAAACTTATTCTAGCTTCTGAAAATTAATACCATACTATAAATACAGGCATTTTTATGTTACCTGAGAAAAAAAGTAGAACAGAAAAAATCCCTGTTTTGTAAGCATATGCTAGGCCTGTGTTAGGACGGCGAACAGCCACACTGGCAATTTTTCGATGGGGTCCTTGTTTCCCTGAGCTTCAGATGCATATCCAAAAAGTGAAATGGTAACACTTATTTTGCTGATGTGCTTCAGAGAAAATTGCCCTAAAGATTAAGAGACATACACAAAGAACAGTAAAAGAACATCCACTTAAAGCTCTGAGAGTTAATTAGCTCAACTGTGCAGGCAGAACAGTCCCTGACTGTATTCAGTGCCTTGTTCTGTCTTACCAACAAACTGTTCCTCAGGAAAATCTCTGGGTTTTGTTTTTTCCCTGAACATGCACAAACTGTTTTAAAGTGACTCATGAGGAAAAAGTTCTTATTGGTAACAGGAGGAAAAAATATGAGTCAGGAGGAGGTCATGCTGAACCTCTGCCTGGCCTTGTTCCTCTGACTGAGAGCCAGTTGTGCAATTTCAGCACAGAGAAGTTCTTGATTGCTCCAGTACTTCGATGGCATGGTCCTGTTCCCCACATTGAGTTAGATACCATATGAGACTCTTGATTATGCCTCATACATGATTCAGCAGTGCTGCAGGGAAATAAATCCCATTTAAGACATTTTTTAGCATGCTTCTTAACACTTAAAGAGGCATTTTTGACAGAAAGTAGTCTGGGTGGTGGGTATTGCCCTTTGCCATGAAAGATTACCTGAAAGTAAAGTCAAAGGATCTCCTGCACAGCACCCCCACCATGGGGTACAAGGGCAAAGTTCACCTGAAAGTCCCATGCAGCAAAGAGTATCATACCTAGCCTGTATTGGTACTTGGTGATGGGATTGGAGCCCTTCCTTGCTCTGTCTCACTGGCTGGACCATTGGCTCCCGGCAGCAAAGGGATGGGAGCACAGCACTGATACTGATCTCACACTTCCTTGCTCGCCCAATGCCATGGGGCTCAAGAATGGCAGGGTCTTGCAAACACCAGTGACCAGCCCAAGGATGTGGCAAGGCTTCACTGGTTTGTGCCAGTGCTGCTGCCTGTAACCCATTTTTGACTGTAGGCACCTGCTGCTCCTCTTGGAAGAAGGACGACTTCCCATTTCTTATCCCTTCTAAACCCATCTGACATAGAGCTGGGACAGACGGGAAGGGCAGAGGACTGTGCACGCAACTGGCAGTTCCCCTTTTGAATCCATCTCTTGTACACACATGCAAAACCTGCCTCTGTTAGGTAGATTTGAAGCACAAAAGAAACCAACAAAAATACACAATCATCTGCTTTTCACTGTTACTCAACACAAGATTTGGCCTTTACTTCCAGATAAGAGATACAGAGATATACACAACGACCCAAGTACTCACTTCTGATGAGAGATTTTCCTAAATTGTTGCAGAATCTACTCTATAGTCCAAACCACAGAAAAAATTACACTATTTGTGTAAGATCTTTTATTGATGCATTAGATTTAAATGCTTATAGGATGCTTCTCACCTTGAAGGACCTAAAGAAAATCTGTTTCTCTGTAGTCCTGAGCCAGCTCAATTACAATCAAAGAGGTTCATGAAGGAAAAAGAGCTTTCCAGAGCAGAAAGACTGGATTAAGGGAACCTAATATACAGGAACAGTAAGTGATGGCACTCCACTCCTTCTGTGTGAATACCGAGTAAGGATGTCAGGAAAAGTTTGCAAAAAAACAGCAATTTTTAGCCTGGCTAGAAGGTACGAACATTTGAATAGATTTGTTTAGAAGAAGGAATGAAGCAAGTTGTTTTGGGGAGGTGTATTGTTTCTTTTTTTCTCCCCTTCAACACCTGTAAATTGTGATCAACACAGCCTAACACTAGATTTGTAAGTAGAAAGGAGGGAGCTTTCTACATGGGCAGAAAACCATCAAATGACTAAACTCCTGAATGATTATAAGCAATATGGAGTGGAAGTTTAGGGTAAAGAGAAGCTTGGGCTGCAAGAAAAAGAGTAAGTTTTAATCTTTCTGCCAAAATGTAATGACTAGACAAGTTATGAACATAAATCTGTGTCTCTGAGGGAATCTGAGCAAACAGAAAATTCACCAGTATTTTCTGAGATTTCACTGTATACAGTGAGGAAATACTTTTCTTCTTTCTTCTCTTTTTTTTCAAAAAGAAAATCCTGGCCTGCTGTCAAGTGCAAGTGTTTTTAACTGATTTCTGTTTTGAGATGATACTAAATCAGCAGTGTGATTGTGATCAAAGTGTGAAGTGATCAAAGGATCTATGGGTTATCCATACTCATACTATTCCCCCAAACAGAGATTACAAACTGCTTGTAAGAACCCCTGTACCAGGTGTCTGTCAGACCCAGACCAAGTCTGAACAAATATTTAGACTTGCCCAGGAGGCACTACCGGGCTACACCACCCTCTGAATTACTCAGCAGGAGGCTATTAGCATCCTGCTCTGACTCTGCATTTTGACACATATACACTCCCCATGGTTTCACTCACCAGATGACTTCTATCATCTGAAGCTTCTCCTGAGTTCAAGCTTTTGCTTAAACAGAGGAGAGCAAAGCTCCAGCTTGCGCAATGTTTTCCATCACACTAGAAGGATTTCTTCCAACAGTACCTGTGAATTAAGTAATGGAAGAGTGGAAGTCTAATACTAGCCCACAGGCCTCTCACAAGGACAGACTTTACAGGGACTGTGCAGCCAAAAGGAAGCCTCCATCCTCGGAGTGTCTGTTTCACATTCTACTGGGGGAAGAACCACGCTCCGCCTCAGCAGCTTTTCTCAGCACTGGTATTTCCACTTCTGATGCCAGGAAAACTGCTGCTCTTTCTTCACCCTCTCCTACACGCAGCCCCTGCCTCAGTGAGATAGCACCATATGCTTCTCCAGGTACTCAGGAAAGAAAATCGCTCCTACCTCCTATCAGCATTGACTGCTGGCATAGACATTGGCAATACCATAGTGCTGAAGGGCAAAGCAGAAATCTAAGTTCTTGGGTTGGAATAAAGATTATATTGCACCACTGGTTTGGTAATCCATAAAAGAAACAATTGATCACCTTCTTTGCAAACCTAATCAGGAAAAAGGAGAGATGCCTGGCAAGGAGGCTGGATATTTGGAGCACAAAGAGACTTCACACCAGGCTTTGGCATACCCAGGTGATAAGACTATGTAGTCATGCACTGTAAAATAGGAGGAAAATAATTTGCTTGATTTTTCTCTCCTTTTAGTTTTCAGACCACAAAAATCCCAACTAAAATGATCTCGTTCCATTTAACTAAAAAAAAACAAACAAAAAAATCACATTTTGCCAGATACTGAGAGTTGATATTTAAAGCTCAAAATTAGATGCTTTTCAAAATGTTTATTGGCTTATGAAAACAGCGGGTTATTTACTGAATCTGTTCTGCACCCTCAATTAGCACAAATGCCAGTAGGGAAACTTCCTGTGTGTTTTCTCCCATGCTGACCTTCTGCATGAGAAAAATTCTCTAGTGAAAATAGATTTTAATTCCCTCCTTGAAATCAAACATCTGTCTTTGGTTATGGAGGCACATAACCCTGTCCTTTGTGATATTCAGATTGCAAGCGCTATGGGGCAGGGAGCATTTTCTGTTATTTGCTGTTGAAAATTATAGGGCCTTCAGTTTATAGATACAAAAATAATAATAAAGCTGTTACTGAAAGATGCTGAGAACATGATTGTTGTAATGATTAATATTCATTTATCATTCAAACACCAAATATAACTATCAGCACACACAACGCCTCATATTTGCAATTAATTTCTATCATATTCTAAAAACTAATGAATATTGTCCGACTTGGCAGATGGACAAGAACCAACTAATGCCTCAAATTCTCATTGAAAGGTGGGAGTCAAGCCAAAGGTGTCAGTCTCTCTGAAAAGGTAGTACTGATGATATAATTACATGCATCAGTTACATCAGTTTAAGGAGAAATAGAAAAATGTGCATGTACTTTCTAAAAAGTATGAGGCAAATTAAATAGGATTGCATCTAGCACATTTTCATTTAGTTCTTTTCTTCTCAGAGATCTGATGGGATGGATGGACCAGGGCCCAGTGGCAAAGTCAGAAAAGGCTTTAGGACTTTCCACAAAACTTCCATGCCTGAGCTGCAACAGATTTAAGAAACCAATAGCTTAGCTGATGACAAGGGTAGATGAATGGTTTGCCTATATGCCCCTGATTCTAAGAAATCATGCACCTAAGAGGGAAAACACTGAAGGGCAACACCATTCCCTGCTTGCAAAAAATCTGGGTTCGACAGAGTATGTACGTCCAAGAGCAAGGGGGACAAGAATACTTAACACAACTTTAGGCACTGGAAAAGTTCACATGACAAGCCCCGAGGGCTTATAAGCAGCAGCAGATGGGTAGACCCTTAATCATCACTCTGAGAAAATCACCCTGCTGTCAGGGTGGACATAATGTCAGCGCTGGAATCTGATGCTTCCTCCAGGATGTAGTATGTTTCCTTATCAGAAAGGTGGAAAGCTCGTGCTGTGGAAGGGCACAGAAAAGTATCCTCATGGTAGCAAGTATAGTCTTTATGATAACAAGTCCAGTAACAATGCATTTAGTGTATGGTACACAAATAAAACAATATTTCTACGTCAAAAATGGCATGGCTGAGGCAGTTTTGCACTCTGAAGAGCTGCAGTGACTGATAGAAAACTCAGTAAATTACCTGCAGTTTTATTTGGCACAAGAGTCCTGTAGACAAGGAGAAATGGGCTCTGCGTAATGCTCGGGTCCTTGGAGCAGAGAGGAGAAATAGTTAAAACAGTTTTGCCTTTAAGAAGCTGCTGAAACACCCTCCAAGGGAGATATGATCAAGAGGAGGCAAAGGCAAATTCCAACAATACTGGTATTCCCTTTCCTTTTGCTGTGCCAAGTACAAAAATGGGAGGTATAGCTTCTTTTTTTTAAAAAAGCAAACGTCTGAATTTTGAAGAGTCATGGCCTACATTATGCAACTACCTAGATCACAACAAAATGGGCTGATTTTCAATCTAGACATGTCTAAAAATAAATTTGGGAGGACTGTTTTTGCAAAAGGGTAAGGGTTATGCACATAACTCAATGTCCACTTACAAAAATCTTTTCTGCATTCCTACAAAGAGCAGTAATGATTATCCAGGCAGAAGGGTCTTTTACATCTAATTTACTTTTAAGTTCTGTTCTGTCTTTCCCCTTTTCCACTTCTATCAGCCTAAATAGTAAATGCAGGTGAATGTTCTGCTTAGGTGTTTCTCTTACCATCTCTCAACCACTATATACATTTATTTTTATATATACACGTGTTTATATTCACACACAAGCATGTGCACACAGAAACAGATACATACAGGTAAATGCAAACATACGTACATGTGGATACACATACATGCAAAGACACAACCATTGCAACAGGAATCCTATTTGATTCAATGCAGTTAATATTTAAACTAAACGCATTGGAACTATATCAGCCTGTTGAATTTTGAGCTTACAAAACCCATTTCAACCATGACTATTACACTCTTTAAGCACCAGATTTGTACAAAAAGCAATAATGATAAGGAAGGAACAGTTCTGGCACAGGTAGATGAAACAAATCAGAAAAAAAAAAAGGAGTAGAAACAGTGGCATTACAGTTTCTGGCAACTGTGTGCAATCAGTGAGGAGGGAAAGGGCTCCCTGCACACGGGATGCTTGAGCTGGATGGTGTGAACACCCTCTAGAAGCTTTTAGCTACCAGTTTAGTTTAAGCCTCTGTCCTTAACAAGTCTTTACATGCGCACTATAAAGACAAGTCCCATAGCACTTTATTATCTTGTTTATTCTTTCCAGCTCTCTGCATTCAAGCTAAATCACATTATGCAATTAGCTGTTATGAAAACAAAAGAAATGTATTTTGGTTTTGTGTGTTTAAGGATCAGTTCAAAATCTGTTCTCTTCAAGAATTATTTGACCAACAGACTTGGGATCAGTTTGATGTCTGAATTACTTTCCCAAACTGCAAAATGTAGATATTGTTGAGGATATGCTTAAAACCACTGAGATGGTGCAAAATAATCTGTAACTTGAACAGTGAATTTTGATGATTTGGACAACTTCATCACCTTTCTTTTAGGAGCAAAAGAATTCATTACTTTTAGGAGGTGGGTGCGACAGGGTGGTTTTGATATGCCACAAAGTTCATCCTGTAGCATATTAATATTTCTTCCATTGAAAAATCTTGCCTCTAAAGTTCAGTGTTCAAGTGATTCAATTATGAGCAGCTTTTTCTGGCAAATAGAAGGCAGCACATCACAGCTATGCTGCATGACATTTATTTGTATGGGAAAAGGAGAGAGACAGTTACCATGTAAACAAAAGAAAAACAAGAAAAAAATCTCACTCGCTCAGCTGAGCTCATCACCAGCTATACCTAATTTTGATTAGCTCTCCCATCGACAGCAGGATCCACTCTAATAGAATTTACCATAAAAGGAGATTTGGGGGTTTACTGGTATCAGAGGGATTGACCAGATGTTAAAATACCAACAGAGAGCAGAAACTTGAACTATTTTAAACTGTTGATTTTTGCATGCATTTGATTTCTAAATGTGTAATAGGCCCACTGTGGCTGTCATCAGAATGGCTCTGCATGATTTATTTCATGACCTTCTTCATGGACTCAGTTCATACAAGGCTATTTCCAGTGTTAATGTGTTCCCAAAAAAAAATGCAGATTGAAGGCATACGCTTAGTGCACCCCAGATCACAGGGAAAACTTACCCCATATCCCAAGAAACAATGAAGGTTATTTTTTTTTTTCCTCCTCTTACCAGTATATTCCAGGAGAACAAAGACATTCACCTGCCCTTTTTATTGTTGGGTGCCGATTTCAGTCACAAATATCCCAGTCCTATAAGTGATGCTAAATGGCACTGTTGTTCAGGGGGTATGCAGCAGCTTACTTGCCTGAAGCATACTATGAAATTAAGGTCTTCACATTCTTCTGTCAAGCATAGGGCATAGTGGGTGTATAACGTTCCCCCTAAACCAATTCATGCATATTGTGTGGGTAATAAAATGTATTCTAGAGATACGACAGAAAAATACTTAGTCCTTGAAGGAAAGGGAAACTATTTTTGCATGCCATGTGAAAACAGGATTATTAAAAAAGTGTACTTAAACTAAAATTTAAATTATACTATAATAAGCTATTTAGAGTGAGTTCAAACTAATTCCCTCTGAAAATAAGTGGGATGAATTTGAGAAAACACAAATGTGTCTTTCAGTAAATATTTATGGAACTATAGAAAGGCAAACAGAAACCTGGTCACAAATTTGCTAAGATGAATAGAAGGTGTCATTAATGTTTGCTCTCTCTGTTTGAGCCATGGGTTGTTCCTCTTGGAGGAATCACAGTAGAAAACTGTAAACAAATTTTTCTGCACAGATTCATAAAATAAACTCCCAGTTCTGTATTCAGTGCCAAAGATATTGCCAAGCAACAGGAAATTATTGCTATATCCTGAGAATGTCCTGAATTTATTATTTTTAGGTCATCTGTTAGTGACACAAAGCAAAGTTTTGCCTAGGTTTTACTTTGATGAGCCCATACTTGAAGCTAAACAGATGTCCAGAAATTTAAGCAGATTAAAACCCACACATGAATCTGCTTGGTTCACTAAAATCAGCAGCTATCAAGTGACAACGATCAGTATGGAGTTTAGCAGGAATTAAGAGTTTGGCTATGCCCACTCAGCCTTACCCTTCTGGCTGCCCTACTCAGAGCTTCGGGAACACCTGTGAGGGCCAGTTCCCTGCTGAAGCTTTCCCACTGGTTCCAGACATACAGCCA
>NW_008622762.1:0-9577 GCF_000691845.1 Merops nubicus | reverse complement strand
CCCCTGGTTCCAAACCTTCCAGCCCCCCCTGCAGGAAGGCACTAAGCTGCCAGGCAGGATCCTGGTCTTGATGGCAGTGAAGCCACTGTAACTCTCAGCAAAATTTTCCAGTGGTTATTAATCCCTCCTGATAAAATAACTCCGCCATTTTCTTCTTTCCTGAAGTTAGAGCTTCTAGTCCTGGAAACCTGTCAGGTTTTTTTTTTCTGAACATTAATTACTTTTTTTTTCTTATAACATTTTCAGAAGAAATGCACCTGGGAGAAAAGATTATTTTGAAAGGTTCAAGTCTTTCAAGCAAGCAGAAAAGGTAAAGCTCTACCAGAAGCTATAAATTCAGTGCAGGGTTTATAAAGGGACTATTTACTTGCAAAGGTATATTACCTGACTGTAATAGTCCTTTTTTAACTTCAGAATTTTAAAATCCCAAAGAGCTCTATGTAAGTAGTAATGACAAATTACTTCATTTTTAAATGCTTCCTTTAAAAGGTAAAAGCATACATCATCTTCGAAGAAAAATCTATTAACAATTTCCATCATAGACCACACTTTAAAATATTAAACACTTTGATGTTCATGATTCTTAGTGGCATTTTATTTTGTTTTGTTTGCTGCTGGCTAAGAAGCCAGATTTCCATGTTTCCAGCCAGATTTTTCAGCTTAGGGTGGTCAGAGGTAATCTGTTAAGCTACGGTTAACTGCAACACTTGCAACAGCCTCTCCATACCCACCAGCTGCACCCAAGTGACAGATGGAGATGCTATTAGGTTGAAGCCATTTTTCAGTCACTGAACAGAGAAGCAACGGCTGTCCCCGTGTTCTTACGTGCTTGGGCAGAGGGTTGATCTTGGTGGCTGAAGTCACACTTTGGTGGGAAAAGGTCAGAGCAGGAAGAAAAGCAACCATCCATGTGCTGGGACCTCCTCATAAAAAATGAGTAGCAATAACTGCTGACACAGTATCTGGGATACTATGGATACTTGAAGGACATGGACCTGTTGGAGCGTGTCCAGAGGAGAGCCACAAAAAATTATTAAAGGGCTGGAGCAGCTCTCCTATGAGGACAGGCTGAGAGTTGGGGTTGTTCAGCCTGGAGAAGAGCAGGCTCCGGAGGGACCTCATAACAACCTTCCAGTACCTGAAAGGGGCCTACAAGAAACCAAGGGAGGGACTATTCACAAGGGTTTGCAGTGACAGGACAAAGGGTAATGGGTTTAAGCTAGAAAAGGGTAGATTTAGGACAGATGTTAGGAAAAAGTTCTTCAATATAAGGGTGATAGATCACTGAAATAGGCTGCAGAGAGGTGGTAGAGGTCCCATCCCTGGGGACATTCAGTGTCAGGCTTGATGAGGCTCTGAGTAGCTTGATCTAGTTTGGAATGTCCCTGTTTATAGCAGGGAGGTTGAACTAGATGACCTTTGAAGCTCCCTTCCAACCCAAACATTCTATGATTCTATGAACTACTCAGGAAAGGTGCTGGTCCAAGACATCTCCTGACTTCCTTTGCCTGCATGGCTTTCCATAGATGCATTTCTATGACTTAGAATGAAAAGTCATGAGGACTTTCCTAGGAGCTAACTCATGGCTAAAGAAAATCAGGTATTTTAGCAGCAGAGTGCATGAAACCCTCCAGCTCACTGCCTGAAGAACTGTAGTGCAGTAAAGCCAAGAAGAAAGAAACCATCTGGGACTGAGGAAGATGAGGAGGGGCAATCAGGAAATGCAGAGAATAAGGAGGGCGGGAACAAATCTGTATGTTGTTAGAAACAGCATTTGTCAATTCCTTATAGATCATAATGTCTCCAAAAGACCCAATTAAGGCAATGGAAACGCAGAAGCAGTAATGCAGAGATGAATCATCTGACCTAAAATAGAGGGAATGATGAAACATATAAGGGAAGAAAGTGTGTCATTTTAGCTTTAACGGCAAAATAATTCCACATATCATAGTTGAAAAACGTTTGGCCAACAGAATACACATGACAGTGTTGGCTACTACCGCTTCACCCAGGTAGAGCAGAGAATGTATCTATTACAAGCTATAGTTCAAAACAGACAGGCCTGCCCTTCTACAGGTCTCATACACAAGGGCCAATTAAGAATGTAAAATACCATTTATCAGCTTTTTAAAATAGGACATCAAATATGTAATGAATTGCAGAATCCCCTCTCATTTTCTTTCTTCCAGGTCAGGGTTTTACTAATAAATAAAATGAGGTGACAGACTAGCTCGCATCGCAATTGTAGGTCTGCAGCAGTTGTGAAGCAATGGAGAAAAAGTTTCCAACGCAGAGAGCCTGCACATATTCCCAGAACTTTTACAGACCTAATTTAAATGAAAAAAATGTCCAGCTGAAGGGGGGGAAAAAACGTATCCAGGCAGCTGAGCAGCCTGCCAGAGAAGAGAGGACAGAATTTCTGTTCCATGCCACACGTTTCTGCAGATTCCTGGGAACAAATACACCCCTTCAGTAACTTCACTGTCCATTGACAAGACTGCAGGGGTCGGATTCCTTCACCACAGATGTCAGCATTTAAGACTAGCTCTAAATCATTCAAGCTTACCCTCTCCTCTAGCCTGGAAAATGCTGAACTAACCTCCCCTGTGAGCGCATCAGGTTGCAGCAGCAATTCCCCCACATGCCACCCTGGCAGCATGGCACACTCTGCCTTTTCCCGCTTTGACTACTTCCATCGTCCACATACAAAGGGACATTTGTTATTTTCACCAGGTTCTCTCCAAAAGGAAACTTCTGTTTGGTATTTAAAGACAACTTGAATGTTACTCTGTGTCACTTTGGAAATAGGAGACCTTAAGAGGAGAAGAACAGCCACATTCACTAAAACCCGATAGCCAAGTCCTTCTACACCACTCAGGGACTCCCAGTAATTTTTGTGCTTTAGTTAGCCATCCCACAAGCACCATCATCTTTTAGCTCAGCATCGAAATACACCTGCATAACCTTAAAGCAAATTTCAGCCTAAAGGTCCAAGATGTACTTAAGATTTCTCTAGTCCCGAGCCATCAGATATCACAGCTAGTGAAATGCCTTCTTGTATGTACAGTATACACAATAATGCTTCAGACATACAATGACAAAGTAGAAAAACAGTTTAAAGCCAGATTGGTCCACATATCTTTATTCTTTTTGCAATGATTCTGTTTAGCTTCATAATGTGTGCAGAAAAATGTCAGATACTCAAGTGTCTGGTCACAACACGTCACACAGATTATAATGCTGAAGCTTCAATGCAATCTGCCCTAAAATCTATGTTAATTGTGAGGCAGAAGTCCACAGATGCAGCAAAATTGATGCTTAGATACGGTGCACTGAGGCACATGCAGGTCACGTGCATGTGCACCACCACACAACTCCAGCAGCTTCAGACAGAAGAACTGAAATACACCGCCTGAGGTCCTCCTCTCTATCATTTCCATCTCACTGACACCAGCTCTTTCTACTCTGATGCCAAGTGAGGATCATTGGTTAGAGTCCTGCTGCTTAGCTAGCTGTGTAGGAACCTCCCTTAGGCCTTCAAAATTTGATTAAAACTCTGGGTAAGTCTGGACATTAAAAACTCTTCTTTTTGAAGTGATGGGTTTTTGTTGTTTTGGTTTTTTTTTTTCCAAGTAGTCCCATGACAACACCAAGGGAGATGCTGTAAGAAGTCATCACACTGTGAAGCCTGGCAACCAAAACACTGCAGCTCACGTGTACAAATTTACTCTCAGAGCTGTTTTCAAGCAGAAACACTTACCCTGTGGTTCTCCAGTAAGTATTTTAGTTATAGGGATCATGTGTGGTCTACAGCTACAATCTCCCCCAACAGAACCGAAAGAATGACATTGGTGAGAGTCATCTCTGCATAATTGAAGGAGGGGAAGCCAACTGTGTAACAATATGGCCAAATTCTGCCTCTTCACATTCAGTATTCAAAATGACCCGTATACATAGCGCTGTGTAGACACGTGTACCTACCAGATTCCTAGAATATAACACACTACAGCCAGCAAAGCCCCAAGCAAGATGCTTGTACTGGAGAGGCAACTGGTATCTCTGTTGTCCATATATAACTGGCTCATATATAATGAACTGCCAGAGGGGGCTGGTGGGAAGAGCATTAAATTGACTAAAAAGCAGGTCAGGCGAAAAGGCCTCTTCCAGAGCACTGCTTCTGTGCTTCAGAGCTGCAATGAAACATTTGCCGAATAAATCCCCGTTCTGTTTTGGGTCTGAACTCATCACGTGAAGAACGTAATTCAACAGTACAGAACTGACATTAATAAATTCAGTCAGTAGCCTGAACATAAAGACAGCAATAATTTGGTACCCTTGTTATTTTTGCTGTGCCACTTGAAACTTTCTACTTGGTAACGAACAAATCAGTGTGGAGATGACATCAGTAAGACTGCACAGGCCATGGAAATGCAGTTGACCCACAGTCAGTTACAGGGCGCTACTTCTGTACTCATGGCCTGAAACCACCTTTCAGTTCCTCAGGTCACAGGCATGTCTCTATAGTGCACAGAAAGGCATAAGAATAAGCTTAAAGTTGAGATAAATTGTAACACCTCCCTGAAGTACACATTTTGTAGTCTTAGAACAAGCATGTTAACATCATACATGAAATGACTTAGTGACACAACAGCACCCTCAGGTATAGTACATGCACAAAGCAATAAAAAGAAGTTTTTTGGCTGCACCAAACAAACAAACAAAAAAATCTAGAAATAACATTTCTGGCAGTCTGATGAAAATAAAGACACAGACACAATTTTTCAGTAAGCCAATAGGTTTATTTCCTAACTTTTGCATGTTTTGTGTGGTGAGAACTTACCACAAATGACCTCTCACGTTTGGATGCAATCTTCTGAAAAGAAAAATAATCTACTCAACACACCCCACATTTTCCCAGCATCTTGGCAACGCACAACACACTTGCTGCAACTCCAGAAATTGCAATGCATCTCTGTGTAATCTCTAACCCCAGAAGACTGTTGTTTGAAGCCAAATTGCCTGACCAATACTGAGGAATTAAAGCATCAAGCCGACTTTTAAAATATGTCATAGCACTAATAGATCTTTGTTGCTCTCTCGGATTCACTTATATAAACCTTCTACAGAACCGAGGCTACAGTCACAGTTCTTCCTGCCAAGAAACTTGATCCCTAAACTCACATTTACAGGAAAACCGGACAATAAATATAATTACTGTACCAATGCAAAATTTCACACTATCATTCCATTTATTCTTCCTGGAAATAAACTTCGCTGAACACAAACAAATGCACAAGCTTTCCTTTTTTCATAACAAGCATAAGACACTTCTCTTTTCCTTTGCTTTTCCTTGCTTGGAGTTAGTGTATGGATAGAATTACAGAATACATTTGCCATATCATCTGTTCTTCCATTTGCTTTTTCTTTAATTTCTTTACATGTCATTTGCCTAACACAAAGAGCCAGAATGTACTCACTTGTAACCAGGAAATCAAAGCCACTTTTTAATATTGTCTTGCATACTTCCACTGTAATCAGAATACTCGGGATTTTATTTTTAGAAGACTGAGACACCAAACTCCAGCTGAAGTTAATCAGAGCTGTGAAAATTGGGAATTTGAAATTGGGCCTGATCTGCTGCACTACACATTTGGGGTTTCTGTTGCTCCTGCAGCTCATTATCAATGTGTTTAATTTTAAAGTGCCCACAAATGGCTTACTAGTTGCAAATGAAGACACACTATGTCAAGCAACTGTAGCACCACAACCCTCTGCCCACCTCTGACTTAATTCCCCTAGCCTATCTGGAGCTGAATCATTGTCCAACCTATGGAACTACCACCTTTTTAAGTAGGTCTGTATTTACTATTACTTAGCAGCTTTCCAGGGTAATGTTACTATCATATCTTGTTGTCTGGCAGCAGTTATCTGGAAGCATCCAAGCTGTCAGGCATGTGGATTCCAAGGGGAAAATATTAACACAATTGTGCTGTTTGCAGCAGACTGAGGGTGACAGCTAAAAAAGCTCAAGACTGGGCACTCAGAAACTACACTACTAGGAATTAAGGCAGTTTTACATTATACTGTATTATAGTTATTTTCCTGGTAAGAAGTTTAAATCTTTGGAAAGAGTCCAGTCTGTGTACCTTGTTTCACACCAGTTACAAGAACACTGCCATTTTTGTAGTATTTTCATTTTGTCCCTTACTACCTGGTTGCCTCTCTGAATACTGGTATGTGTCCAAGCTTTTGTGAGAAGGCGACAGGTTCTAACTAGAAAAATTAATGTTTCTTTTTAAGGTTTTTTGTTTGTTTGGTTGGTTGGTTTTTTTTTTTAGAAAACCATAAAAATCCAGGCACTTTCTTTGCATGCACAGCTTTCAGCAATGACAAACCGGTAAAAAGTTCTGTGTCAGTTTTCTGGCAAGTCATTAGGCTACCCGTGTTTTAGCAGCACATTCAGAATCAATAAAGTTAGACCGCTGGTGCTTCCAGAAATGTCTGAAGAGAACCAGTTCCTCTAAGTGTTTTCTGTGATCATAGGTAACAGCGCTTCGCTCCTCAGAAGTTCTGGGCTAGAAGCTGGTATCTGAAGGAACAAGGTTAACAGCCATGGCAAGTCCTGCAGCATCAAGATTTGCTCCACTGATAAGACTTCCAAGGCCAACTGAGAGAGAAGGCAGTTTCTTAGTGATCAGTTATCTCCCTCTGCAATATGTCCTTGGCAAGAGTAGCTCCAGAGGGTGTTCTGGTGGGAAACAAGAGAGATGTAACACCCTGGCCCTCGGTACTGCACTGCCAGCAGCTATGCAGGAACCTGTGGGTTTGAAAAGCCACACTGCCCAGAGGAGGGGACGTGGCAGCAGCATACACTCCCATAGCTCCCACAGCTATCGAAGTACAGAATGCACCTCTCTATACAGACACAAGACTCACAGAAAATTCACCAAGATGAAAAATTTTGGCATCTATACCTAGACAAGGTTCCTGAACCTAAATGAAGCAGAATTAGACTGCATAACATTCCTTCTGAGGTGCTACCTCCTTCCCTAAACCTCTCTCCTCTTCCTCAAAGCCAAGCTTTTCTCTGCAAAACCCTTTCTCAGCTGCTAATAGAGGAGCACCCACAGGTATCTGAGACACTCCTAAAGCTTCTAAATTAATCACACAAGGTCCAAACTGACATTTTTAGAGGTCTACAGACCCCCTGTTTTAGGGGTCTGTAACTCAAAAAGGGCTGAGATACATATCTACCTATGTATTTCACATATAGAAGCTCAGCTTCTACGTATCTAGAAGCCCAGCTCCAGGACATGACTTTATTCCAAATATTTTTATATTGAAAATGAAACAAACATTAGCATTAAAATCCCCAAACTATTCATAATACACAACTTGGCCCTATAGTATAATATTTGCATCACAAAGAATAGTAGCTTCTCATACTTACAAACAGTGCAAGTGTTTTAAGTTTTTACATGCAAGTTTTCTCACAAAATCCAAGTATAATCATCTGTATTTTTAAAATAGTTTGCTTTACATTCCACCTTTTGCAGGGGTTCAGTTTTAAACAAAACCCCAGTGATTAAGCTTGCTGGCAAGTATGATCAAAAGTTAATCTGAGCAGCTATTGGATACTCTGAATAGAAAACAAACCTGACACTCACAAACGTGCATCTGGCAGCAACAGCTGCAACCATACACAACATAGATGAAAAATGTATCAAACCAAGCACTCCATCAAAGCATTTAAAATTAGAAATGTTTTGGGGAAAAAAAGTTCATAAACAAGCTATTGTTCAAGAATGAGCAAGTATTCAAATAACTGTGAATGGTGTATTTGACAAAATCATCCTACTTAAAGACAACTTAAACCTCAAATAATTCTACAGCATTAATTCCTTGCCTGGATTTCACTAGAATTAAGAAAAATCTGATTTACAGGGAATTAAGGCATCCATACAAGTTTAATAACATCAAGTCAATCAGACTCAATCACGAAATAGTCAGATTGAGTCTTACGTCCCTCCAAACCACAAAATCTTTGAGAACTACATTCAAAATCTTCTCAAATCATCTGCTTAAAGTAAGAACTACGGAGAACAACTGCGGGCTGGTGCCAAGGTTATACAAGCCACTATACGGGCCTATTCTAACAGTTGCGCTTTCACTGGGGAAGCTGGCAAATTAAAGATACTGATAATAAATACCTGCCCAGTAAGACCTACTTCAACATGTGTGCTCACCTTAAAGAACACAGCAGGGTAGTTCCAGCACAGGGTTTCTCCATCTGTGACACAGGCCCTTTTGGAGAAGTGTGGATGAGAAAATAATTATGCAAGACCAGTTTGTTTCTGCTTGGCTGAGAAATAAGCGCGTACATATGAAAAAAGTTAACAGGGTCTTGCTAGATTTACAAGTTCAAGGTTAGTTTTGCAAATACTTCACTGGCAGTACAGCGTCACTACAGAAAATCAGTTTATGCTAACAGATGCAACTGCTTTCTTTTTTTCTTGCAGTTGCAAGAAACAGTTTTTTGTTCCCAGTGCCACAGTAGGCCCCGTTGTGCCAGAGCAGTTGTCTGCATACCCATGCAACACACCAGATTGAGGAAGCATTCCAGATGAAACCAAGCAGCTCGCCTGACTTTTGTGGCAGCTCATCACACAGCCACGCTCATGTCAGGACAGAATCAGCAGTGGGACAAGTCCGAATGAAGAAACCTCACTCCTTTTATGGGCAGCTTAGCAAGTCTGCAGAAACACCAAAAGAGACAGCAGTGGCAGAAATACATCTGGAGTGGGGAGAGGCAAGCTGGGCCCATCGAGGTACATTGCCATTCTTCTGACACAGGGTTTAGCCCACTCATAACAAACCCCTGGCAAAAAGGTTTAAGAACAGTGCTAAACACAATACAGAGGCTCTAGCAGCTGCTTCAGGGTATCTGCGACTTAGGTGGAATATCTAAAAGCACATTGTTTGAAAACGTGTATTCGGCTCAGAAGTTAATCTCTAGAATTTGAGGTGTTCTTAACGAAAACAGACCCGATTAGCGTTCACGATAAACAAGAGAAATCCCGTAATTTTAATTTCTACTTTAATACTTGTATTCTGACACATAAAGCCCTATTCAAGTATTTAATTCAAAAGGGATCACTTCAACGAGAAGCAAGCGTAAAGCAAAGATAACATCTATCTATCATCACATCAAGATGAACGAGTACAGCAGTTACAAGGGGTCTGAGCCAAAATCCACCAGGGCCCGGGCACGTGCCTCCTTGCCAATACCAAGAACGGTGGACTAGCTGATGAGGACGCCACGTGTGCGCTGCCGACTGAGCTTCTTCACAAGCCTAGCCAGATCTTCCTCCCTATATTTTGCCAAAACGCAGATTAATAAAATAAATAAGCTAAAACCCTCAAAGAACAAACCAGACTATGTCATTAGGTGAACAGCAGTTGAACGCTGCCCACACGGGTCTCCTCCAACAGCTCCCCGTCACCCCCACGCCAGCGGTACGCGGGGCCCAGGCCAGGGACGGGGTGCGGGTCACCACAGCGGCACCCTACTAACCCC
>NW_008622761.1:0-474 GCF_000691845.1 Merops nubicus | reverse complement strand
GCCTTCTAACCGGGACAGAACACTGAGCATCACATTCATGGTCTGGGGTCAGCAGTGCGCCTTCTAACCGGGACAGAACACTGAGCATCACATTCATGGTCTGGGGTCAGCAGTGCGCCAACTCGGGTCAGCTGCCCTGGCTGACTTGAAAATGCCCGGCAGATCATGTCTGGCCCATGACTGTCCCAGTAAAAATGGGTGTCATCTTAAGGGTGGAGGTAAGGCTTTTGCCTGCCAGAGCCCAGGGGCTTGCACTGAATCTGTTCTACAAAGTCAAAAGTAAAGGTTCTTCAGCCGTTTGGCATGTCAGCTCAGCAGATCTCCATCCTGAGACAGCACAAGAATCTCATAGTCACAAACATCTGAACCTTTCTCTAGAAGCAACTAAATCAGCCTGCATTCCTGTCTCATGGCAAACTAGGCCATTACCTCACACCAGGACATATGTTGTCGTTACTGACACCCGAACCCCGG
>NW_008622760.1:0-1331 GCF_000691845.1 Merops nubicus | reverse complement strand
GTTGGGGGGCACCTAGAACCTGGTTGGGACACTCATGTTGGGACACCTAGAACGGGGGTTGGGTCACCTGGAACACAGTTGGCTCACCTAGAACGTGGTCAAGGGTGTGCCTAGAACCTGGGGGGCTAGAACATGGTTGTGACACTTGGGGTCAGGACACGTAGAAAGTTGTTGGGACATCTAGAACCCAGTTGAGCTGCCTAGAACGTGATTGGGGCACCTGGAACCCATTTGGGGCACCTAGAACGGGGTTGGGACACCTAGAACATGGTTGGGGGACCCAGAACATGACCGGTTGGGGGACCCAGAACGTGGTTGGGGGACCCAGAACGTGGTTGGAACACCTAGAATGTGGTCAGAGGCACTCCCCCAGACCATGGTCAGGGACCCCCAGAACAGGGTTGGGACCCCCAGAACACAGTCAGGAACACCTAGAACATGGTCAGGGACCCCCAGAACACAGTCAGGGACCCCCAGAACATGGTCAGGGACACCCAGAACAGGGTTGGAACACCTAGAACGGGGTTAGAACACTCAGAACGTTCTCAGGGACTCCCAGAACACGGTCAGGGACCCCCAGAACAGGGTTGGGACCCCCAGAATGCTGTCAGGGACCCCCAGAATGGGGTTGGAACACCCAGAACGTGGTCAGGGACCCCCAGAACACAGTCAGGGACCCCCAGAACATGGTCAGGGACACCCAGAACAGGGTTGGAACACCTAGAACGGGGTTAGAACACTCAGAACGTTCTCAGGGACTCCCAGAACACGGTCAGGGACCCCCAGAACGTGGTTGGGACCCCCAGAATGCAGTCAGGGACACCCAGAACACAGTCAGGAACACCTAGAACATGGTCAGGAACACCCCGAACACGGTCAGGGACCCCCCAGAACGTGCTCAGGGACACCCAGAACAGGGTTAGAATACCCAGAACGGGGTTAGAACACCCAGAATGTGGTCAGGGACCCCCAGAACGTGGTTGGGACCCCCAGAACGCAGTCAGGGACCCCCCGAACGCGGTCAGGGACCCCCAGAACAGGGTTGGAACACCCAGAACATGCTCAGGGACCCCCAGAACAGGGTTGGAACACCCAGAACATGCTCAGGGACCCCCAGAACAGGGTTGGAACACCCAGAACATGCTCAGGGACCCCCAGAACAGGGTTGGAACACCCAGAACATGCTCAGGGACCCCCAGAACAGGGTTGGAACCAGAATTGGGTTGGAACACCTAGAACATGGTCAGGGACACCTAGAACGGGGTTGGAACACCCAGAACGTGCTCAGGGACTCCCCGAACGCAGTCAGGGACCCCCCGAACGTGCTCAGG
>NW_008622759.1:10745-16236 GCF_000691845.1 Merops nubicus | reverse complement strand
TTTTTTTTTTTTAAATTTTATTTTTTTGACTCTCTTTTTTCCTGAACAGACAGGGCTTGCCACTGTGATATCACAGAAGCACGAGCCATGTACTGGTTTGTGTGGTCTGGCACTGCTCACCGAAGAGCCAGAGGACCTTGCCTGCCCGGGTTCTCAGTCTGTGACCACGTCCTCCAGCCCCCGCGCGCTCCTGCGCCGGCCACCCTGCCGGCCTCCCACCTCACCGCGGACTTTCTTCCTGACACAGCCAAAATGAAATATTTTAAATACATGAAGTTACTTTTTTTTTTAAATTTTGAGACCACAAAGCATATGAGATTTTTCAAGACTAGCAGAGGAAATATCGATGTTCAGGCAATAATCATTGTGCTTTATATGGGCAGGGTGCAAGTAGATACCAGCTAATCACCACCACTGAGGCAAGTATAGACAGCATTATTATCCCTGTGTTATGTATAAGAAAATTGAGATGAATAGTTAGCAGAAGGGCATATATTTATGTCAAAGTTAGGATAAAAAGTTTAAACCAGCAAAGCTTTGCAGATTATGGTTAGTTAATGGTAAAAATTAAGTTCAATTCTTGGTATTTGCATCTTTTTTAAAATCTGTATTTTGGAGGCTAGAACTAGACTTGCTTGTGGGTTGCTTTTTGTTTTTTTCTCCCCCTACTATTTACGGTAAACAATATATAAAGTAACTGAAAAAGCAGCAGTGGAAGAGAGGAATGCTTTGGGTGAAATCTATTAAACTGTTTCAGGCAAAAGTTCCTTTTTGCAAAAGCCTGACGCATTTTCCAAATAACTTCAGAATCTTACAGGTTCAGTGAAAATATTTTTAAAAGGCTATAAAACCAAAATCAGTGAATGTGTAGGGTCCGCTTATTCCAACGCAAACCCTTTTACATTTTTTTCCTGTAATATTTTTTCACTCCAGACAGGAGAAACCCAACCCACCTCCCAAAATCCATTCTTCTCACAGTTCTCCTAGAGATGGCTTTATTTTTTCCCAACTACATTTCAACAGCAGATTCTGTGTTCATATAGTGTTGGATAGATACAATCCATATGTTTCTCCTTTTTGGAAATATGACTCTTATATAACAGCTAAAAAGTAAAGGCCAGGAAGATTTGCAGAACCGTATAGCTTATTAGCCCATAATCCATATTGGAAAAGACATTTGTACAGTACAAGATATGCTGTGCGTGTGCGGACGCAGCCAGATTAGTCTCTAGCAAGTCTGCATAGTTGGAATTTCTCATCAGGAGTGATCGCTGGGGAAGTTAGAACATGAAGGGCCAAACACAGCTCAAAAAAAACGTTGTTTCAGTTCAGCTCTGTAAAATTTCTGTAACGCAATCTGAAAAGCAGTGTGCTCCTCAGGTCCTAAATGGAGATGTTGGATCACATACACTGGTATCCAGGGAATTTTTGTTTTGAATGAAAATCATTCACAAGTTGATGAATTTTGTGTAACTCAGGTTAGGTTAAGCTTTTCCCAGCATGTCCTAGTGGAAGGAACTGAGCCTTAACGTTGTGACACGGGCTTTTGTGGATCAGATGGAGACAACTGCTCTAGCTCCTGTCTGTGACTGCCCGACCTGCTCTGGCCGTGGAGGAAACATGCCTTTAATTGCAGCCCCAGCTCCCTAAATTCTGCAAGTGTGAAAATGCAAGAGTTCCCTCCGTGGTTTGTGCTGGAATATCTGTGCTGTTGTGTTCTATCTGGATCCAGCTCTGTAATGTTCTTGCAGGTTCCGTATGACAAGGTCTTTATTTAGCGCTTGCAGAGCACTGAAATACCATGACACTGTGCCACTACTAATGAAAATAAACCCAGAGTTTTGTTCCTTGGTCTCTCAACATTTACAGTCATGAAGTCTGAGACAGGCTGGGAGCTGCTGCTTCTGGGTAGGTGAAACTTTGGTGCAGCAAATACAGACCATGGGGAGAGAGGAAATCACAACCTGAACTTCAAACCTGTGGCAGAAATCAGTGGGGCAGCAGCTGGGGTGCTGCCTGTCCTCCTGCAGGCCTTGCTGAGGTGGCTTTGTCCGGGCTGGGAGCTGGCTCTTCTTGCCTTAGAGGCTACCTCAGGGTTTGCCCTGCCATGCCTAAGAGGTTTAGGATAATATTATTTAAGAAACTGTGGTGATGAGAAGAAATAGCTTCTGTAATGCACATTGCATATGTAAATGGCAGCAATGCAGCTGAGATCAGTCTTTGAGTTTAAACTGAATTTGGAGCCTCAGGATTTCAGCCAGTTGCTTGAAACATTGAGTGTTTCAGTGATGCATCAGAGAGGGAGTCATCCTCCATGTGCTTCTGGCTCAAGGTGTTTCTGGCCTTCCCCTTATGTATGTGATGTGCAGAAGAGGAAGAACCAAATTGTTCCTTCTCAGTTTCTTGTATTGTAATTATTTTTTCTAAAATAAACAGATAAGTGTGTAATGGAAACAGCTTAATTTGGGTAAGATGTGGGAGAAAGAGGGGAAAAAGGAAAGGTTGTACAAGCTAAAAGAAGTGCAAAAATATTTGTGCTGTACTTTAGTCTTTTTTATTTCCTTTTGGCTTTGTTTGTCTTGTGGCACTAGCGGGGCAGGCCCGACCACTTTTACTGGTGTGTATTTGTAACCCAGGAATGCTCTTGGGCAGATGCAAAATTAGAAACAAATTTTGCATTCTGCAGTGTCCTCCAGTGCTATACAGGACAGGAACAGCATGTGTGGCTCGGTCAGGACTCCAGGAAAACACAAAGAAACAGAGATTAGAAACAAAAATGGGGTGATAAATAAATAAGGGCAATAGCCCACCATCGCAGATTCTGCCCAGCTTGGGAGATGATGGGAGCAAACAATGGAGCCCTTGGTGTGATGGGAAACAAGGGCACGTGATTCGGGGTGGTTTTCAAAGAAATGGTTCCAGGATTTTGAGGCAGGGTGATGCTCCAAAATTTACCTGTCTATTTTCAGGCATGTGAATAAATAAAGTCCTCCTCCCCTCCCCCTGGCAGGACAGGAACTCTCTATGCTCAGCCTGTCAAATTAAACACAGGCAGGTTTTCATTTCCAAGCCTGCATGTTTGGAGATGATGGATGGTGAGATATATGTCTCTATAATGAAGGTTTTGTTACAAATTTTTTTAAATGTGCAGCATGACTCTTCATTTCCAAACAAGAAGTGCTATCCTCTTCCTTGTAGCTCCTAGACCCAATTCATGTGATATTGCCAAAGGTAATCATCAAATAACCACTGAATATATTGATTTAATATGAAGTTATATTTACTCTGGTTTCTTTGCAAAGCTTCAGAAAACCTGATTGACATAATAGACTGCATAAATAAAAATAGAGAAGGCTAATGATAGGGCAATTAGGGATAAATGATCAGTGTCTTCACTTGGTTGCAAGTATTCAAGAGATTTAACTGCCTTGTCTGTCTGGTTGATGCCATGTTGCATGCTGCCTGCAAACAGCCAAGCGATCAATTGCCCTGACTCAAACACTTGCAGAAACCAAGTTTCCATAAAGAATGTTTAGAAGCCATTCATAATTTAAAAAAAAAACAAACCCTTGAACTCTTTATGCACATGTCATAACAGTGATTATTCCCAACAGCAACAAAACTACCTTTTAGCACATACATGTGAAATGGTTGATGGGCAATGACACTCTGTGTGCCTTATATAGGGACTGCAAGTTAGATAATCTCTGGGTTTAATGTTGGCCAAATCTAGTACCTGTTTGGGTTGACAGCACCACTGAAAAATCACCCAGTGATTTCCCTGCAGTTAGCGACTCGATTTCATGTTGACTGGTTTTCACTTTTCCTTCCCACCACTCTCTCCCAAGGGATTTTTTTTTTTTGTTTCACTTTGTACCTGGGTGTGCAGGGTAAGTGTCCTCATCTCCTTCATCCTTTCTCTCTGCTGCTATGAATGGTGCCCTCCGCATGTGAGAAGCACTTCGGTGACCTAGTTTTGTGTGCTGTCAAAATGTGAAAGTTCAAAGAGCATTTTGTGATTTTTCTGGTAATGCCGTGCGCAGCCTTCAGTGCCTTTACTCTGGAGCTGGAGGGTTCTAGGAAAAAAAAAAAACAACACAGCACCACTTTCCTCTGGCCCTGCAGTTCTGCCTCCCCATTAAAAACACATTATGTGCTAGCACTGGGAGGATAAATTAAACCCACACAGACAGCTTTAGGTTTTGCATTTGAGTGTTGAAACCAGGTGGTGGAGAGCTGGGCTTTTGCTGAGGCTGGGCATGCTGGTGAATACATGTAATACTGTCCTAGTGTCCACAGTCATGGTCATTAACAGTTTTTTCCTCTTGCTCTTTGGTGAAGTCTCTGTCCCACCCATCTAAACTGGGTCTTGCAGGAGGGTTTCTCATGTTGCTTTCTTGTGGACTTCCACTCTTCACCCACCAGTGGATGCAGTGATGAATTTTTGTCACAACATTGACAGAGTATGTCTCAATATCATCATCTGAATTTGCCTCCAGAGTTTCTGGTTTTCTTTGTGAGATTTTCTCCACTGGACACTGTCTTACCGTAGGAGAAAAAAATCCAAGTATTTGATACTAAACTTCCAGACACTTGATGTTTGGGTTTCTTTGAAATGTGAGTAAATGCAGGTTGTCATCACGCTCCATTTTTGAGAAGCAATAACCTGCATTGTTGTCAGGAGGACGACATATCTCAGAGCTCCTTCCACTGCTGTGGCAGTGTCGTACCCAAGCACTCGTTCTACCTAAAGGGTGCAAGAGTTAGTGCAAAAAACGTCTAATAATAATTAGAAGCCTATAGACTAATAATAATAATTAGTCTATAATATTAGAAGCTTGCAAGGGAGATGTGGCTTAACCAGAATAGGGTGGGAGGGAATATAGGGGGCTGGGGGACGTGAGTAGCAGCCAAGAGCTTTGATTGACAATGTACTTGTCCCTTATATGAGTGTTCCTGAGCAGCTCATGCACTCACACGGGTTACATGAAGCACTTTCACTGTGGCTGTCATAAAGAGCTGCATATCCATTATGAAGTTGGATCATAGAAATATTCTTTAAGGAGGGAGAACAAGTGAAAATATCATAAAGCTCTTTTATAGTTTTCTTCTGTGTCTGGATGGGAGTTTTAGAAAAGGCTTAAAAAAAATAAATCTTGCTGGAAGGTTGGAATCCTGACAAAGTAGGCAACACAACCCAGAGCGGACTATCCTAGAAGTACCATTATGGTCATTTTAGGGAATGTATATCTTTGAGCTCTGTGAAATGTATATCCTGTATTCAAGATCGATGAAGTGGATTATTGACAGGTAAAGCCATAGGCTGCTTCCAAGTCAGTAGTTACTTGCTTTTCTTGCACTAATAAGGATCTAGTAAGTTTTTAAAAAGGGAAATTTATCCTCTCATACTGAAAGGTACTGGTGGATGGAGAACTGTACCTGAGATCACGGCGCTCAGAAGTGAGTAGGAATTTGAGCTCTTTGAAAAATG
>NW_008622759.1:0-10714 GCF_000691845.1 Merops nubicus | reverse complement strand
TCCCTACCAAATGACTGGGAGATGATTACTGCTGCATCTACATGCCTGAAATAGATAAGGGTCTTTTTCAAAACGTGTTTGAGTGTTGAATGCTGTGTACTGAAAATGCAAAACTAAATGCTTGGAACTTCTTGAAGTTATTCTCATGGCAGTCTGTTCCCTTCTGGTCCCAGTGTTGCCAGGACCAGCTACAGCCGTCCGTCAAGCCCCGAACATGCCTTTCATTCGCTCGGTTCTTGCCAAGAGGAAAGCAGCTGGGTTAGAAATGTTGTGCTGCTCCGGCAGGGAGATATTGCGGCTTCGTAACTCAAAACTCAGATTTAGTCATTTTGAGGGGGATAGTGTTCCCATTAAGGATTGTTGGCAGAACTTAGCAGCGTGTCCAGCACCCTCCTGGAATTTGTCTGTCACCTGGAACTCCCCGTGTGTCTCTCGAGAGGGCTGTGCTGCCAGGCAGAGCCATCGAGCCCTGCAGAAGCGGGCGCTCCGTACCTGCGCCCGGTCGGAGCCGAGGGAAGCGGCCACCGCGGCTCCTGGGGTCCAGCCGGGCTGTGCCTCAGCCCAGCCCACAGCAGCTGCCGGCAGAGCCTTGGCACTGCCACCAACAGAGCTGGGGGGCTTTAGGGACTGCCTGCTGGGAGTGTCTTCACAGTACCAACGTTATGTCGTTGTCGTTGTTAATGTTATTACTTTCAACAGAACTTCCCCATGATGATGTTTCCTCCATCAACCCCCTTTTGCATCCCAAATGAATGTAAGAAATGGTTTTGGCTACAACTGGAAACGGCTGCCTCCAATAGAAACTGCGGCGCTTGATGCTGTTAGTGAAAGCTTTGTATTTGTGAGTGTTTTCTGAGTACAGACTGTTGGCACTGCTTTATATTAAGGCTACCCACTTCCCATTTCATGCCCAGTTTTCAGTTGTTTCTAATATAGCTGAACTTCAGCTGTTTTGCTGTAATTGGAAGACTGCGGGCAGTACTCTCCTGCCTTGCTGGTGACTGCAGTCTGGTTCTGTTCAGAGGATGTCTGTGCAGCAAATCCAGGGGTACTCGCAACACGGGTTGGCTGCCATGGATGGAAGGTACCTGCTGCTGCAATGCCTGCTGGCAGCACACATAAAGGGGAGAGAAGTTACTGGGAGTGAAGACATAGACCCATAGGCCACCGATCAGGCAGATCAGAGCCAGGATGAATGTGCCCAGCTGGGCTACAGCCTGACATCAGTGTCCCATGGGGACACCTTCTGCGTGGTAAGCTTTCTGGGGCAAAGTTTGCCATGTCTTAACTAACACAGGTTGGTGCTGGGCTGGAAGTGCAGAGGGTGTTCTCATGGAAAAACTGAGCTGTTAACCAGCCAGCAGGGTCACAGATGAAGTCACGTCACACACAGCCCCTGATAGACGTGTTAACAGACAAATGTCACTGCAGACCATATACTTGCGTGTATGTTTTGAACCCACAAAAGCTTTAAAAATGTGCATGTTCTCCTTGTGTGTGTTCCTCCAGCTCTTGCACTTCGTGTGAAGTACCATATTCTTGTGGTGGAGAGCGGTGACAAAGTCGCTCCCTGCAGCGAGGCAGCTTGTGCAGTGCAGCAGGGAGCTGGGAATGCTGCTGGGACGAGCTTCTCCTCCCGAGGGGCAGAGCTGGCAGGACCTGCTGGTCTGGCTGGAAACGAAGTGGTTTCCAGCAGCCTCCCCCTGTATGCCGTGGGGCAGAGCTCTTTGGGCACAGGGAAGAACTGCAGTGGGTCACATCTGAACCTAGGGCTGATGCTGAGGTCACACCCGGCTCTTCTCATCTTCAGCCTTGCACAGCTTAAACTGCTGCCTGCGCTCTGCCCACCTGCCGCTTCTAGGTGACAAAGTTTGTACGTGTTTCTCACCCAAGCCATTCTAAACTGTTTTCCCTTGGAAGGAGGTTTTGTCTTGATCTCCTTAAAATCCTCCAGAAACCTCTGTTGATGCCTGAGGTCAACTATTACTTTTATTTGTTTAATGCTAAAGTTTAGCAGAATTATTATTTTTTCAGTGCTTACCCTCATAAATAATGATTTTGATTGCCACATGTTTTCTTCAGGAGTTCTTTGTTTCAAATGATAACTCTTAAGTATTTAGCTGACTGAGGAGGAAGTACAGATTTTACTACCTTGTTCCCAGGAGGATAACAGGATGTTTTCCTGCCACAGGAATTCCTTGGTCCTGGATTTTTAGCAAGACAGGCAGAGCAGGGAGGGTAGGGAAGGAAGGAGTGACCTGACTACCCCCTACCTTTGGTGGCAAAGCAGTTCTAGGATGACAGTCCCTGTGGTAGCTTTCTGAAGAGAGCTTTAACTCCATAGGACATCCTTTTCACTTCAAGTCCTTTAAGTAGCCCAGAAAGAGCAAATTTAAGATTAATTTTAGATTGGATATTAGGAAGGATTTCTTTACTGAAAGAATACTGGGGCATTGGCCCAGGCTGCGCCCAGGGAGGTGGTGGAGTCCTCATCCCTGGAGGGGGTTAAAAAAATGTGTAGCTGTGGCTCTTGGGGACATGGTTTAATGGTCATGGTAGTGTTGGGTGGTGGTTGGACTCGATGATCTTAGAGGTCTTTTCCAACCTTAATGATTCTATGATTACCTTGATTTTATTGCAACTCATAGAGTTTTCAGATTTCCTTCCAGTGTCTCTTTGCTTTCCTTTTTCATTCTGCTCCTCCTAGAACATGTCTGCGCTGGAGGTGGCAGAGCAGGGTAGAGACACCTCAAGACCATTTTTGGGTCTGGCCACATTGGCACGGCACGCTCAGTGCTCCTCAGGTATCCCACACAGCATCCTGGCCCAGGCCTCTGATCCATGGCGCTGATCCCTGGGGAGCTGGCAAACGACCCTGCTCACAATGTGTAACACAGCGACCCAGCGCTGCTCTGCATTCGTGCCTGAGGGACCAGCGGTTGCCACGCAGCGGCTGGGATCCACAGGCACGGTCATCAGCAGAGCTGTGGAACCAGCTCCACTGTTACCGCCCAGCCAGCGCAGAACCCTCAGGCTGCAGTCACTGCCTTGGCCCCTGGTGTGCTTCTTGCATATCTTCATATGCCTCTTGCATATCTTTGGAGACCAATTAAAATCGGCCGGTATCTGGAGCCTTTGAAAGAGAAAAATGAGAGGTATTCCTGTTCTAGAGATGGATCCTCAACTCCTGACTCAGAAAAACCTTGCAGTGATTTCAAAGGCACATTCTTCAAGTGCCGCTGGATTGGTTCCTGTAGTGCATTGACTGGTGAGAGATGAGAAATAAAGAAAAGCCTTTGACTATTAGTGGGTTCCGCTGTAATTCAGAATACCAGATGTTTCATTATGTATCAGCCAGCTATAAAACTGTTTCTTTGAGCCATTGAACAAAGACAGTTGACAAAAGAAAAATTAATGTTGCATCTTTGATCTCGTGTTTTAAATTTGTCTTTTATAAATAGTGATGGGTTCTGGTTAAAAACACTCTAACAATTTGTTAAATATGCAAATGTCTGAAGTTTCTTAGCAACAGAACAAATAAGTGTTTTTCTTCTAATATAATATGTATGCTAGTTTAGTAAGCACACAATAAGTTAATTAGGCTGCGGTTAGGTATTATTTGTAAATGTCATATTAGCATGCTGGTTTGTTTCTTTGTTGCAACCAAAAGCCTCAAACTCACTGATGTCACTTATTGCCTGTTGTTTTTTCCTCCAGTTTTGAAGCGGGTTTATTTTTTAACATACTTGTGGGCAGAATAATGATTTATTAAGTTGTGTGTTTATTATTGTTTTGCTTGGTCGTAATGTCTTATTGTCTTTAGATTGTTAGCAATGTCAGAGATTTTACAGGGAAATTCTAGGCAAGTAGGCATTACATGTGTAATAAAGCTGCTGCAGTTTACTATGATTAATGTTGTTACAATGAATACCAAATGAATTAATAATGATGGGGCCACTTAATTTTAAAATGTTGGCATTTGTCTAAGTGCTGCTCTGAGAGAGGGTGGAGGAGCTTGGCACGGTAGGAATTGGATAAAGCAGCATTTTTGCTGCCAGCATCCAAGCAGCTTGTTTCTCTCCAAACAGTTACGGTCAACTGTTAACGTATTCACTGCCAAGTAGATTTATGTAAATCTGGAGAACCTTTTCGGAGGACTGTAAAATTTCACTTTACAGTCTTGTGTTTTCCCCCTCCTCTAACAAAGCTTTTTGCCAATAGCTCTGGTACTTCCATGGCCTTGCTGTAGCATGTGGGGAGAAATTCCAGCCCCATACGCCCTGCTGGTGAAGGCAAGGGATGAGCAAGTGTCTTCATGCAAACAACCAAGCAAGGAGAATCTTCCTTGTGAAAATTTGGGAAGTTGGAAACATTCAGATCAAGCTGCACTAATCCAGCAATGCTTCTCTCACGATATTGAAGCACGTTTTGAAGTGTTTTAAACCTCACTGCAGCAGCCCTAGAGTCCTTTATCAGCAGAGAGTAGTTTTAGATGAGGGTTTTTTTTTTCCCTGATAAAATATCTGGAAGAGCAGAATCATTAATTGATCAATTTAGAGCACTCAGAAGAGAATCACTGTTCATGGAGGGCAGTGTGTGCAGGTCACTGCATCCATCCAGTTGAAGCCCAGCCCTGGAACTGGATGAGAGACGCCTGAGGAGAAACAGCCTTGACTCTGTGGTTGTGGTAAAGTTCCATCCACATTAAGAGTGTTACTTTGCCACGTCTGCTGTGTGGAGATGGATTTTTATGCTCTGTGCATGGAGGCATTTCTCATAACTTCAACTTTCAGATGGCCAGCAGAAGATAGCCATTAGATCCTTGCTACATGCTGGAGGATGAAGGTGATTTGTCACTTTAAATTTTTATGAAACAAAGAAGCTTTTCTGCAAAAAACACGAGATATCATGGGTTTCTCCTGCCCAAATGTATGACCTTCAGTCTAGCACATCAAAGCTTGTTAAGGTTTTTGCCATTACTGAGAATGATGTTCTGCTGTTGGTGAGTTGCATGGAATTAGATGAACATTCTCACATCTCCTACCCTAGTTTTAAACTGTCTTTTTTCTCACTGACCCATCTGATTTTGCACTAGTTTATATTGCCTTTTACTCATCTAAGCATAGGAAAATCATCAGCAAGACAGCCACCTGTGCATAGACCAAATGCTGTGAAATCGAGCAGACAATTTTATGAAGGAAGGTGAAAGGAGGAGTCCAGCAGAGGTGGGATACAATCGTCATATTGATGAGAATGGATAACGTGGTTTCAGATCAGTTGTCTCCCTAAGGCGCTGAGGTTGCAGGAATATTTGACAGCGTTTTCCCTGTTGGTCTTTTGTTGTGCACAAGAGAAAATGCTGCCAGAAAATGCCTGTAATGGTACAGTTCTTTTAAAAACTATTTTAAACATAGATATCTGATAACCATTCCTAGGTGATGAGGACTCCTACTTTGGAATTGCAGACTTATCCTTCAGTGTCCGTGTTTTGTAGCGTTTCTGGAAATCAGCCATGGTCTCTAATGAACCTTTTAGACATTTTGAGCTCATTCTTGATACCCGTGCATTTGTTGAGCAGTTCCGTGGCACCCACGGATGGAGCTGTGTGGTGCTCTCTTGGTCACCACTGCAGTACTCATCAATGCTCCTCTGGGTTTCCACTTCACTTTTTCCAATCTTCCTGATGTTGTCAATGGCAGTGTTGTTATTCCTGCCCTGAGATTTTCCTTCAGGATCAGTGCCGGGGCCCATCATGTGCTGTGCCTCTCCAGACACCTTTCCCTTGTCGCTGCAGGATTTGCTTGAGAGTTTGATACCCTGAGGAGTCGCTGAACTGCTTTGTTACAAGTCATTGGCCCCCTTCTCTCTTTTTAGTTTCAAGCACACCAAGAAACCGCCTTTCTCAAAGCTGTTGCTGAGGTACAGTAGCTCAAATGATTTACAAAGTCTGTCTTAACCCGAGAGAAATTTTGGGTGGCTCATCCCAAATATAACTTTGTGGAGCTTTTGCTGTTCTCAGGCTGCTGCGCTTACCCTTCTCATTGGGTCAGTATTGTAACATTTGGATCCCTACCAGCTTGTGGCAAATGTCATTACTGCAACAGCCCTGGGAGTTGTTAAGGGTGATTGGACTTCTCTTTTTTGAAAAAAAATTCGTCACATCAGCAAAGTAACTTTATTATCCTGAGCGAAAATGTAATGAGCATTGAGACTGGCCACCTGTGCAATGCAGGGCATAGATCTTGGGTTTATGTTTTTACTGAGGCATCCACAAGCTCTCAGTTGAATTACAGCTTGCTGGGTGGTGTATTTTCTAGGAATCCTAGAGTACATTGAATGACAGACCCCAGTAGTCTGTTCAATTTATTAGTTATCTTAGCCAGTAATTTTATCAAAAGCTTTTAATTTGGGATGAATCTGAAGCCAGCTTTGCAGGTTGGTTGGTTTTCCCCTCCCCAGGGATGACAGAAGGGTCATATGCAGCATTCTGTGTGTCTTTTTGCAGGCGTAACTTGGGCAGATTGGGTACCTGCCCTTGGAGGATGGGGACACTGACAGCTGGGGCACCTGCCAGCTTTGAAATTGTGATTATGAGCAGGATTGCAGAGGGGAGCTCTAGAAACAGGAGTTATCTTGGGGTTTAGCAAACGTAAATGGCTTGAAGAAGTGAGCAAGGACACTCTTTGTCATGTGGCCATTTCCAGCTGCCACCAGCCCTTGTGAGAAAAGCGGGGGAATGCAAGAGCAGGATGTGCCCCCAGCTTGTGAACAGTTCCCTGGCCCTGCATATGACTGAGCAGCACACACACATTGGGTTATTATCCTAAAATTCAGCCTAATGAAAACTTAAAGTTCCATAATAAGCCTATTTTTGCTAATTTAATCAGGGATAACCTGGGTGTCACAATCTCTTTGTGGTGGTTTGGGTTGTTCTCTCGTTTTGGCCGGTATGGTTTTATTATTTCCTCATTTTGGCTCATGTCTGTCTCTCTGACATCCTGTCTTCCTTTTCTTCCCTCGGCTGGAAGATCATCTCTACTCTGTGCTGAGGTGACACCAAATGTGCTATGGCTGTGATTCTTGGCAAGGGCTCCCCATGCTGACAGAGCAGGGATCACAGATAGGTAGGTGCAGGGTTTCCCAGAGTTCATGGGCTGTAGCAGTTTGCACAGGGAGTCTTTAAATAGAAAACACTTTGCTTTGCTTAATTAAGTCTGTGCAAAGCAAATCTAACTTCCCACCAACGCATGGGGCATTTTTATTTACTTTGTTGGTCACAGATGAGAAGAATTTTTGCAATGAGCATGTGCTCATGGACACCCAGCAAGTGCTATATGTGCTAATTAAGAGATAATGTTAATGGGATGGAATGTTGTCACAGGATGACACCCTCCTGCTGCCACCAAAACCATTGGGGCACTTACCAAAGTAACAGCTCGGGGCTCGGAGCCGCAGTTAGTTCCCAAAGCAGGTGCCAGGGACCGTGGGATGGGCACGGGGGTGCCTTTGTTTGTTTGTACAGAGGGGTGAGTGGAGAGGGACCCAGCAGCGTGATGGCTGGACTGGCAGATGGATGGACACTGTGCTGTTGTTATCCTGCCCCTTTCCCACCGGCGACAGCAGGAGCCTTTGTCTGCCACTGCCGGGCGGGAGGGGGCTCGCCACAAAAGAACAGTTTGGTTAAAGCGTTCCGGTGTTTTATGAATAAATTGGATTCTACTTACAGCATTATTAACCTGCTGTATTCTGACGGGCTTAGGGGGAGATTATCGTGCGCTTGAACAAATCAGTATCCACAGATCCACGCAAATACTGGGTTTTAACAAAAATATACTGTGATTAAGGCACACAGCGGATCAAATTCAGCCCAGACTTACACCAGGTGCAATCTCATTGATATCCGTGGGTTAAAAAGCAATTTTTACAACTTAAAGCAATCAGAAATCAGCTTAGTGTACAGACTTACTAGACCAAAATAAGGCCCAAGAGACTGAATGCTAAGCTGATTTCTGATTGCTTTAATTTTTTTTAACTTTTATCAAAGATTAATGGTCAATTATCTGGCAATCTGATTTTCTGGTACAGATTCCATTTGCATAATTTCATAGACACTTAAAATATGACCAGACCCTAATCGTTATAAAATGGGTTGAGGCATGGTTGGGTATGGCTGATCAAAAGCAGCCACAATCCCTGTAAATATGTCCTATTGCTCTAGTAACAAGGGTGATTTTAATAGGCTGTCTTCTGAGCAGCAAACAATCGGTTTAGGTATTTTTTTTTTTGTTGTTGTTGTTGTTCTCTGCATGGCTAAATATGACTCCAGGGCTGATAGGCAGAAGTATGAAGTCAAAACTTGCTTTCCTTCAGGTTTTTCATTATGTGCTTGAGCACCACTGTTTCCTCAGATACTCCTGCCATTTATTTCCTTTTCATATAATACTTGAAAAATATCCATCTAAGTGCACGTACAAGTTAAAGTGGACAATACTCTGCAATATTTGCGCTCTAGAGCAATCTTTACTTAACTCATATGAGTGTGGGGTGTTGCTCTTTAGTAGTATGTGTGTAGGTCCCCCAATGAGAGCTAAAAGAACCCTCCAAAACCCCAGAAAAGTCCTATCGTATATACCCTGGGATTACAGAAAGTTGATTTCCCAAAGAGATAATGCTGCTATACAGTTATTTCAAGCAAGGAGGGACAGTCAGATTCTCTGCTTCTGCTCCCTGTATACATCATGGGCCAGATGATGCTCTGGCAGCTGGATGGAACTGCTGAAATACATCCTCTAGAAAGACACCCAGTCTTGATTTGGAGGTGTTAAGAAATGGAGAGTTTACCATCTCCTTTCATATTCTGATCTAGTGCTTAATTATTCTTCTGCTCAAATGTGTTCTTTATTCATATTTTCCTGCTTTACCTCCAGCCTGTCGAGATTTTCCCTGGTACCTGGCTGTGATGCTCTGTGCTAATTCTGTCTCCTGTTCAGTTTGGCTGAATGGATCCAGCCCTTGGAGGAGCCATCAGAGTGGTGGGCAGCGCATCCCTGCTGGCCTTAATCCAGCCCACTTAGTAACAAAAGCCATGGAGACAGCAACAGGGCGATGACAGGATGAAGCTGGCCACGTGATGGGTGGGCTTATATAGTTAATGCTGAAACCTTTGAGAGCTGTGAGACCTCTCTTGGTGTTACCAAGCCAAACTAGACAAAATCTTACTCCTTGTCACAGGGCAGACTGAAATGAATCACACTCTTCACTTCCTTTTTGCTCAGGCTGTTTGGAGAGGGTGGATGTTTGTGCTCTTTAATCTTTCAAGACTTCTTCCAAAATGAGGAGCCTGGGGTTCTGCTGGTGTCCTAGTCATGGTGCTCTGCTGTTGGGTGGCTGCTCTTCCTCACTTGGAGATGTATTAGGAGGGATTTTAGGCTGGAGAGACTGAGAGCTGGTGGGTCACCAGTTGTTTAGTTGCCAGGACAATTTGCTGCCGTGGAGGAGACCAGTTCCTGGTGGAGTGGGATAGACTTCCTGGAGATCCCTCTGAGCCCAGGGGAGTCAGGTCCACCAGGGATGTGTAGCTTGTGTCTGTCAGTCTGCCTGTGATGACGGGGAAGTATGTTCCACGTCTGCCAGTGGTTTGTGGGTTTTGTGTGTATTTGGTTATTTTAAAGGACAAAAAAAATGTAAAGAAGGGTCCCCTGGTTTCATTCCACTTGGTATATCAGTGCCTAACATGGTTAAGTGTCATCAGAAAGGACCAAGGAAATTGGTGGAGAATGTTAAAATAAAAAATCTAGTCGTCCTGCCACATGAAGCCGTCTTCAAGTGGGAGAGCTTCTGCTTGTGTACAGTGAGCTGGCTGATGGGAATGTTTGTGTCTTTTCAGCCTTTTTTACCTCATGACAAACCTTCCGAGGATAGGAGTTATAAACAGACAAAACTTCTCTATTGCCCCAGTCCTGTCCATTCTGGTTTATCCATAAATACTGGGTTTTTTATGAATCTGAAAGTAAACGCAGGTTTTCGTCCTGTCTTCTGCTGTTTTTATAGGTCACAATGCTCATTACTCATCTGGCCCAAAGTATGTGACATACACAGAGAAATGGGTCAGGAGAAAGCTACTGTCACAGAAAGACATTCACATACTTTGGGGTTTTTCTTTGGTGTCTTTTTTCAAATCCTGGATTGACTTTTAACCAGGTGAGCTTCTGAGCACAAGCAGTGCAGGCCTGGCAGAGCCCTCCTTCCCTGGGTCCTCAAGTCCCACTCCAGCAGTCAGCAAAGAAAAACAGTAAACTTGCTGCAAATGCTGGTACAAAACAGAAAGAGGTTTCCTAGATGCGAGGACTCAAATTGAAAGAAACAATAAGAGTAGGGTTTTGGTTATCAAAAAATCCAGGAGTCTGTGTGTGTAAAATTTCATCTGCTTCTTTCCACCAGGGACCCCCTTGCAATGCTTCCTCCTCTTGATTGTGTTGATTTCTTCTCTGCTTCAGCAGCATCTCTTTTGGGGTAGGTTTTTTGCACAGCACCATTACATCATACTACCAATGTTTCCTCACAAAATATAAACAAAAGGAAGACAAATGCCTTATGGGGAAAAGAATCCTATGAATTATAAATACACTCAAAATATATTTTTAAGACTTTGACACTGTCTGATAAAATTAAACAGAAGTACGTATATAGTAGCTGTCAATGGCTCCATGTCCCA
>NW_008622758.1:0-461 GCF_000691845.1 Merops nubicus | reverse complement strand
GACCAAACACATTCTGACATGTTTGTTACATATGTGATTATTCAACATGTGCACACTTGCAACAAATGTAGATGCTGAAGTTTTAGTATAAAATCTGTTGAAAAGCAGGTCTTAAGATTCCAAGAATATTCTAATTTCAGAGCAGTTTTCCAGAAGAAGCTGAAATTTCAAGCCCTGACGCTGTGACTGTCCCTTAATGGTTTAACACTGCTATAGAAACCCTTGACTAACTCCAAAAATCTAGATGCAGCATTAATATTTTATTATAATAGCTCAGGTGGAGGGTGAGAAGGCAAGCATATCCACTCTCTCTATTTTTCACAGCTCCTGTAGCACTCCATTTGGAAAAAAATAAAGGAGGCCCTGGTTCAGTTCTATGCTGCACACATCACAGCAGGCTTGTGTTAATCCCAGGGTTTGTGTTTGGCAGAAGAACCAAGCTGGAGTGACTGAGTAGATTC
>NW_008622757.1:15208-16664 GCF_000691845.1 Merops nubicus | reverse complement strand
TTCCCTGGCGCTGGAGTGGTTGTGCTGCATCCTTTTATTGTTCCTCTGCGGTGTGTGCGCTGGTGGTTTGGTCACATCATCACCTTGCTCAAAAGCACCCTCACGTGCAGCTGCTTTTTATCCTCAAGACATTACAGTCGTTGGCTTTTGAAGCCCCACGGGGGAAGCCGTGTGGGTGCTTGGCTGTGCGTGGCTGAGGACAACCCTCCTGACTGTGCCCGAGCTGCCCACCGGGCTCAGCCATGGTGAGGGCCGTGGTCCCTGCCCACAGAGGCTCACTGTGCCCCGGGCTTGGCAGCAGGCACCTCGCTGCTGCCTGGCAGCTGTCCCACCCGGAGCTCTTGCTAGACCAGGGAGGCTCCCTGCCCTTGGAGTAATCTGTGTGAAACAGTCTTTTTTTGTTGATCAGGTACATGCTTGTGAGCTTGCACTGCCTGTCAGCGTGCTTTCATGCCACAAATGATAGCAGTGTTAGTGTGGCAGGGTACGTAGGTAACTTAAATATATTTCCTTCTCTCTGGTTAGGGCTGGGTGAGTCGAGTGTCGTTACCAGCAGCAGCCACAGCTTGCTGTGAAGAAAGTGCCAGCACGTGTGTGAGTCATGAGATACTCTGTGTGCTGAGGAGAGTCCTGCTCTGGTGGATTTAGGGAATGTGAACCACACGTAGCAGCACGAGGACTGAAATCCCCCAACAGCACCCGGCTCACCCGGTGGGGACTGCAGAGGAGCTGGGGGGGGGACAGCCCCAGGTCGGGAGCTCTGTGCTGGGTGAGTGCTGCGGCCTCAGCGGCGGGCAGGGTGCTGCACTCGGCTCCCCAGGCTCTTCTCCTGTCCCGTGCCCCTGCTGGGGGGGTGCTGGGCTGGAACAGGGATTTTTCCTGGTGGATGTGGCCATGAAAAGGTTAAGCTGAAGTTGGTGTTTATGTAACCAAACAGGGAACTCCCAGAGATGAGTCCTTGGCTATCGCATGCGTTGGTGCATCAGAAGGGTTTAAAGAAAGCCCAGCTTGTTGCTTGCTCACACTGTAATTGTGTTGCTGGAACCCCATGCTTCAGAGTTTCCCTGCCTTGCCAGGGGGACCAGGCAGGAGTTTGCTTTCCCTGATGTGTGACTTGGCCTGTAGAAGCCTTTTTTTTGTCCCTGAGAAGCTGGAGATTGCTGCAGCTCCCCATGTGGGGTGTAGGCAAGGTGCATTGGGGTCCCTCTGGGCACTATGGGCCCCGAGTGCCGGTGTGCCCCGCTGCTGTGCCCGGGGTCGAACGAGCTGCCAGGCTGGGCCAGGGAGGGAGGTTTTCTGTCAGTTGGTTGGGCAGGGGCTGCTGGAGGAGTTGGTTCTCCCAGCTCACAAAGCGTGGCGAGGTCACAGTTTGCCAGGTGCCTTCCACCAGCACGGGGACTGCCCAGCCCCTCGGGATTCTTCCTTCTCCTTTGGTCAGAGACACTCCGCGTCGGGT
>NW_008622757.1:729-15188 GCF_000691845.1 Merops nubicus | reverse complement strand
TGTAGGGAAGGAGCTTGAATGAGTCTCCACATGTTTCCAAGAAATCTCTGAGTCAGGGCTGCTCTGTTTCTGGAGAAGGCTTCCCTTCCCAGAAGGGCCCGCACAGCGGTCCATGGCTTGCACTGGTGGCTCTGAGTCATCTGAAGGGCTTTTCTGTTGTTGTTACTACTTCTCTTACGGAACGGTTCAACTTCCAGAGCCTTTGGTAAAGTTCCTGTTCCTGTGCAGTGAATCTACCTCAGTGCTCTGCTAGCTGGGCTGTGGCAGCTCCTGTCCCCCATGCCTGCTTGGCCTGGGGTCTGCCCTGCCAACGTGCCCTGTAGTTCCCCAGCCAGTGACTCCACTTCAGGCCTGCCTGATCCAAACTCCACCTCTTGTTGGGGAGCCTTTTCTAATGGGAATTGAGCCTCTGTCCCTGAGAGCACTGATGACTCGGGTCTGAGCTGTCACTGCCCGGGTTTGCCCGGGCAAGGCGTGTAGCAACACTCCAGGATTGCTGCTTCTCACAGTGACACCAGCCTGCTCCTTCCCATGCTGGGGAGCTCGACCATACTGGAGTTTTTATTTCTTTAATGTCAGTACTCATGTAAGTTTTTAGGTGGCGTCCAACATAACTTCTTGTGAGCTGGAATTTGCCATGAGCCAGGCTTAAATGTGATCTTTGATAAGTTGTCACTGATAAATACTACCCAGTGTGTTATTTAGGTGATGAAAGGTGCAGCCTGGTACTGCTCTTTAGCTTCAGTTTGGCAAAAGCTGAGGCCTGCACTGGCTTTGAGGAGAGTAGATGGGCCAGGTGGGATGCAAACCTTTGGAGCAGGTCTCCAGCTTCATCCCAAATGCTGCAGCATTTGTCTCCTGGGGAGAAAGCAGGGCAGAAGTGCTGCTGCTTTGGGCAGCAGGTCTTCTCTCCGGGGTGGGAGGTGGGAAATTGGGGAGTGTGGAGCAGCACTGTGCTTCCCTTGTGCCGTGGTGGTCTGAGCCTGGTGCTGAGGGCGTGGGGAGCAGTGACTCAGTGGTCCTGGGCACAGGCCCAAGCAGCAGCCCACGTCCCCGTCGTGTTTCCAGGTGAGGAGTTATGGGTTTCGGGCACTGGGGCGAGTGGGTGCAGCCACAGCACAGCTCCTCGGGCTGCCCCTGCCACACCCACACTCCCGGAGGTAGATTTCCTCTAGCTGTGTCAGCCCCCTGCTGAAGGAGCTTGTCCAACAGCCCCGAGCTTCCAGCAGGCACTGGTGGGCTCCATCCCCTGCTGGTTCCAGCTGCCAGCTCATCCCAGTGCCATCGTGCAGGGCCCGGCTGGCTTGTGGCAGTGGGGCAGGGCCACAAGGGCTCTGCCTGTCCCGCCAGGGAGCATAAACACCAACTCACTCCTTTTGTCCCCTTGCTGCAAGATAAAACAACCGAAAGTGTTGCGGAGGCTGTATCAGCTGCTCCAGTGTCTTAACTAGTTTCTGTGCTGCTGAGTAATCCTGGTAACGCCCCAAAGGTACTGGGTTTTTTTTTCCTGCTCCAGCTGTTGGCCACGGCTGCTGGACTGCAGGACCTGCTTGTTCTTTAATCTGAGATGAAAAGCTCCATTTCCTTCTCTCTTGTTTTCTTTTGTTGTTATGCTGGGCACTGGAACATCATCTGGTAATTTGGGAATTAGACAATTTCCTGAAGCTACATAATTAAAAGATGCATCTAGGTCTCTAAATTATCTATGAAAGTCATAGCACAGTAAGAAGCTTTAGACACTTCTCCTGTAGGAGGTTTGATATGTTGCATGTATCACATTAAAATCAAGTAATGAATTCTTGTGCTAGACCTGTGACTTTATTGCCTGTGTGAGAGAGACCAGACCATTTTTGTTACAGATGGTGGCACGGGGAGTGGGGGTGGTCTGGCTCAGCTGGTACAGTTTGGGGTTTGGGGTGGTGGACCCACCACATCAGTATCTAACGGGACCCCCCAGCTCGCTCTGGGTCCCGCTCCAGGTCTGAGCACTAAGGGCTGCTCTTGCCTTGGCTTTCCACTTCAGTCATTTTAAGCTGGCCAGTTTTTTATGGCTTTTGTCTAGAACTTACAGCTTGTTCTTCCAGGATGTAGTCCAGCTGTTGGTGTCTGAGCAGTACCAGCTTTGTATGGGGAGTACTTCAGCAGTGAAGCCCCTTGAAATCAGAGCTGTGCATCAGCCCAGCTCCAGCCAAGGTTAAATGGGTTTGCAGGCAGGAAACAGCCGCTGGCTCAGTGGGGCTGGGGGGCTCCTGCATTGCTGTGCTTGGTTTAAGATTTCCATTAAACCCTCTCAAAATCCTGTTCTTAGGCCTATGCCTAGTGCTTGCCACTCCTCTGCAGGAGGCTTACACAAGTTGGTCCGTGTCCCTTTGACCAGTTTCCTTGCTCTGTTTGGGGTTGCACAATGCACAGAAAAGGGAACAGTCTTCCTGCTTTTTTCACAGCAGCTGTCCCTTTGCTCTGGGACTTCCTTCCATCCACCCATCCCTCCTTCCAGCCTCGGAGGAATCTCAGGCGCTCACATGTGAATGCTCTGGGTGCTGCTGAGGGCTCGGGAGGGTTTTGTGGGGTTCTGGGGCTCTGCTGCCTGGTGATGCTGCAGGGACTGAGTAGGGAGCAGGGAGATTGGGTGGATGGTGCTGTGAGCACTGAGTTTATATCTGTGCTTTTCTCACTTGCTTTGTGAGCATTCTGTGTCAGAGCTGCAATATTTAAGCCAGTATAGAATACCAGTGTATTTACTGGCAAAGGAAAGCAGCTTGGATTAACAAATGTGTAACACGTGCAGTATCTGAGGGTTAAATTGAGCATCTGGAAGTGTTCAAGGCCAGGCTGGATGGGGCTTGGAGCAACCTGGTCTAGCAGGAGCTGGCCCTGCCCATGGCAGAGGGGTTAGATTAGGTGGTCTTCAAGGTCCCTTCCAACCCAAACCATTCTGTGATTCATGTGGTAGATTCAATTCTAGAGCGTCTGATTTAAACCCTGAATTTCTCCTTTTTCATGGGACCAGATGAACTGTTAAGCAGCACTGAACTTAAGTTGAATTAGTTTGATTATTTTTAAGAGGCCAGATATAAATTGTAGGGAGGAATTACCTTGCAGTGGGGATTTGATAAGAATAAAATTCAATTCATTCTTCTTTGTGTTTTGCAGAAATTGTTCTGTTGGATTCCAGGCTGTAAGGATTAAATATTGCTTCCAGTGGTGCAGATTGTGTTGTGGCCCCGTTGCTACCTTGGGTGTGTTTAAGATACTGTTAAAACCAGGGAAGGGAGCACCCTGTGGTGAGGCTGCAGCAGAGACTGTTCCTGCTCTGGAGGTCTGTCTTGCGTCACAAAATGCCTGGAGCTCGTTGACACTTGTATTTGTCTTGCTGTGCAAGGCCATGCATCTGTGACTCGTTGGGGACTGAACTTGCAGAGCCCTTTTATTCTCTCCCGTGGTAGCAGGAGCTTCAGGTCCCTTCTGAGCCACGCCCCGTGCAGGTGTCTGGAGCTGCAGGAGTTCTGGTGCATGCCACGTTATCGTAATCAAGAACAATCCAGAACCACAGCATCAAGTGTATCTCATTTCACATTACAGAGTCCTCGACCTTTCGACCATCCAGCCTTCTCCAGGGTGATGACTCCTGTCTCCTGAGACGTTGGAAAACCTAGTTTGGAAGAAGAATACAGATACAGTTGATGCTGAACTACGTGAGTCCTCAGATTGTTTTGTTTACGATAACGCCGTTGGCACCAGCGATCCCCATCCGGCCGGGTTGCACAACCCCCATTATCTCAGAGTTTCTGTGCAGTGGGGTTTCTCCAGTGGAAATGTTACTCACACGTTTCCAGCAGGGATGACGATGTTGCAAGGAGTGGAGGATTTTATGAGGCGCAATCAAAGATTAGGTCAGGGATGAGGCATGAAGAGAATGAGCAGCATATAGGGTTTGGGACTTTGTTCTGTTCAGCTGGCTGGGCCTGCTGACTCTTCTCTGCTGAGGTTTGAGTGCTGGTGAAAGCTGGTGGTGCAGGGATGCAAAGTCTGCTTCGAGACCTGCTGTATCTCTCTTGCCATCTCTGATCTCGGTGACAGGTACTGCTGGATGAATTAATGCAGTGAGATCACGCTTGTATCCACAGAGGGTGGGACTGCCAGAGGGTAAACTTCATTCAAAGTGTGGTGATTTATCAGTCTCTTACATGGTGAAACACTGGGGCTTTTAAAAAACAAATAAGTACAACTTAAAAATATTTTCCCAGTCTGCTGTAGTAACCTCTTAGGGACTACTGGGGCTTGGCTTTGACTTTCTCAGAGTAAGAAAATGGCTCTGTGCTCCCTCCTCTCTCCCACACACCCCCTCCCCAAAAATAAAAACCTTCGGAGTGTTAGAACACGAGCTTTTAATCTCTAGATATTTGTGAAAGTCTTCAAAACTATTTTCCAAGAGATAAAGGTGAAGAGCAGAGGTACTGGAAACAAACTTTGGTTTGGTGGAGCTGATTTGCACTTGCAGCGAGTGTGTGAAGGCCTGGCAGCAAACACAGGCAGCTCTTCTGCTGAGCTGAAACCAGACTCTCCTTTGGGGAAGAAGTGTTTTAGTCACAAAGGCTTGAATTTATAAGTAGGAGTTAGTCAAGCTTTTAGTTGTTTGTGCTGAATTGTAGTGATGTGAGGACTTTGAATAAGTGCTTGGATGCAAAGCATGAGATTCACATTCACTAGGTGGAGGCAGGGTGGTGGTGCAAGAGATGTGGGCACTGGCACCACGCTGCTTCCTGCCTTTGGAACAGCCATTAAAGGCAGGTAACAGTGTGTTAATTCCCAACAAAGCATCAATTCCTGCACTTGGAGGCTGGAATGATAGCTTTATATGTTGGACTCCAAACTGCAGCTGTGTTGGATGTAGATAGATGGAAATGTAGTGGGAAGGTTAGAGCCTGGAGAGGTATAAAGAGGGGGGGCATTATTTTAAGACCAAACTCACTTTTTTGAAAAATATTGTTAGATTAACTCAACCTCACAATAACTAGCTCGTTTCTGTCTCCTGTGCCCTTGCTGGAAAAGGTGGCAGATGCTGTTCATTTTGCTGGTCAGTTAGCTTTGTGTGTCCTTGGATGTTTGAGGAGCAGACCTGAGCTAAACAAGTTCTGGGAGAGCTGGTGTGGAGCCTGGTGGGACGTCCTCTGTGAGACATCCATGCAGAGGCAGAACTGGGGCATTTTCTTTCAGAGTTTTTTGAAATATGTTAATTTGCAAACTTGTTTTTGCTGTAAAACAAGCTTTACTTATTTTGACTTGTTCCCACTATGTCTCTCAGACAACTGTTGTAGGAAATGTTGCTTTGGGTAACGAGGCTGATTTGTACCTTCAGAAACACATTAAGCCTCCAGCCCACAGCAGGGCTATCACTAACGAGCTGTGGCTTTTCTGCAGAAACACAAGTGGGCAGAGACATGAGAGCATCAGTAGGTGAAAGCCTTGCAGTACAAAATAAGGGATAGTGTGGGGAATTAACTCTGTTTCTCATCAAATGTGATCTCCTTTCTCTTTCAAGAGCCGAGGATGAAGCGGCGAGCATCAGACAGAGGAGCTGGGGAAACATCCACTAAGGCAAAAGCTCTTTGTGCAGGGATTTCTGGAAATAATGCCAAGAGAGCTGGGCCTTTCATACTCGGTAAGCAGGGAGGGTTTTCTTCTGCAGTTTTCAAGGTAGCTGCTGATTGCAAAACTGAAAATAAAGGGTGCTATAAAACGAGGCAAAGCAGGGGTGTAATTTAGTGTCTCACCTCAGAGTGAGACACAGTTTGCTTGGTGTAGCAGGGCAGCAGCCCTTGGAGCTTCTGCAGCCAGGCAAGCTGAGATGTGTAATACCAGCACAGCCAGGCAGGCATGGCAGTGGAGATCAGTCTGAGCCCTTGCTTTTACCCTTGGTTGTTCTGGTTGGTTGGTTTGTTTGTTTTTAACTACATTCTTAAACCTTAAGAGCCAATTCATTCAGGGGGTTTTCTGGCTAGAGCCCCAGTGAGATGTTCAACCCTGCTTGCCTGGAACATGCTGTAGGCATTTTAGTAACACGCTAGTGGTCGTTACAAGTGAAATGTGCCAAGGCAAGAGCAGTCTGCCAGCTTCTGAGAGTTGCTAGAATGGTTGTCAGTTCAGAACTACTTACATAAACTGTGAAAAACATCAGGGGCTTCACGGTGGGAACCAATGGATAATCAATTGGAAGCTGATTTAAACTGGAGAGTGGAGACTGTGTGTTAACCTGAAACTCAGACTGACCTGTGTACCTGAGCCATCCCTGCAGAGGTGGCAGCTGGGCTCAGAGGTGTGGCACCAGCAGTTGCCATGGGTGTTGCTGGTAAATGTAACAGCCCTACGGTTCAGGCATGCAGAAATTTGAATTTCTGAAAACAGCTGGGCCGTGTGTGGGCTTTGGTTAAATGTTTCTCTAGTGAACAAATGAAAGAATGTCCAAAAAGGTTTCAGAGCTCAATACCTTTTTTTTTTTTCTTTAGCTGGTAATTTGTGGAAAAGCACTTAGTCTCCTGAAAAAAGGGAACTTAAATGAGTGTAAACTGCGTGGCACTTGCAGACTGATGTAACCCTGAATTAGTCATTGCTGCTTAAAGGAAAACAAGTCTGTTTTTGCTTTGTGCTGCTAGGTCCACGTTTAGGTAACTCCCCTGTGCCAAGTATTGTTCAGTGTTTGGCAAGAAAGGATGGGACCGATGACTTTTACCAGCTGAAGGTAAGCAGACTGCAGAGGTCCCAGACCCCGGGGGCTCTGGGAGCGTGGCTGCTGTGGCAGAAGCCCTCGAGTGCCTGTGCCATGGGCTGACCCCGTGTGCCACCAGAGGTGGCTCTGGAGCCTTCCCTCAGCAGGGCAGTTCTGCCAGGTGTACATCTGGTGTTGAGATGGGCCTTCTGTGCCTGCTGTGCTGCTCTCCTGGAGCCCTCTGATCTGCTCCACTGTGCCTGAAACAGGAGTGGGTCCAGTGGGAAGGTCACTGGGATATTTGCAGGAAGTCACCTGAGCAGTGTTTGTGCTGGTGGAGCTCGTGCTGTGTGCTCTGCACAGATCTTAGTTCAGACAGGTTTGTGGCGAGGATGCAAAGAGCAGAGCAATTGCATCAGCTGCTAGACACATGTGAATACCCACAATGCAAAAGCTTTGGAGGCATTTGGTTTATCTGGGAACTGTAAAGGTCTTTTCCCTTTTCCCAAAGATTCTCACCTTAGAAGAAAGGGGTGACAAAGGAATAGAAACCCAGGAGGAACGACAGGGCAAGATGCTGCTGCACACTGAGTATTCTCTCCTTTCCCTGCTCCACAACCAGGAGGGAGTGGTGCATCATCATGGGCTCTTCCAGGTACGGCTGGTCACTGTCCAGGCTGGGGAGTGCCAGCCCTTGCTGGTGCCTTCAGCTGCTTTTGTTTGCTGTATGGTTTGTGCTGACCCCCTTCTTGTGTTTAAGCAATTACCAGCACACTGCTGAGATGAACCACTGCTGCTTCAAGCACACGTGTGGTGGGGGCTTCTGGGGGTTAATTGGGATGTAGTGGGTTTGTGATTTGGAAAATGTGAGAACATTCAGAGCTGGGACAGGCACTCAGTGTCCCCTTCAAACAGGAGAAAAGCCACTTCACCGGTGATTGAATTTGTGTCCACAGAGCACCCTCTTTGTGCTTTCCAATCTCTGTACTGCTTGATAGCTTCTGAGAGGGGACAGACTGCCAGGGAACTGTTTCAGCAAGTTGCACTAGTCAGTGTGCTGATCCATGTCTGGTGTGAGTGAGCTGTGCTGCTGCTGCCTCCGGAGCCCACTGTGGCTGTGATGGGCTGAGGGCATCACTGCTTTGCATGTTGGTGTTGCCATGCTGCTCGTTAAATTTTGTCAGCAGCTTTCCCACTCGAGGCCATCTGTACTACATCTTAAATAAGCCAAATGTCCAGCTTGGCTGTGTCCTGTTTAATGGTCTGGAAGAATTGCTAATTGTGTCTAAGACTTGTTCTTCACGTTAACAGCCCCTTGGATCCCTGGATCCACAGTGTCTGTACCACACTGTAGGGTTTTTCTAGGCTTCATCCAAAGGTGCCTGTGTGTATATAAACAGTGTCAGAGCTGGTAGACACTCGTAGCCAAACAGCACAGACTTTCTTGGGCTTCTTCAAGTAGAGATCATGTATTGTCTTTCTGAAATCCCAACTCAGGGCAAAGGTGAAGCGCTTTGGTTGCATTTGCTTCTTTTGGGGTCACCATGTATTTAGTTATTCTCTAGTACTGTGTATGTCAGTCCATGTGCCCAGAGAGCTTCCCTGAACTGTTACTCATTTGTTTGCCTCCCTATAGGACCGAGCTTGTGAAATTATAGAAGATCTAGAAGCCAACAGAATGGTCAGAAAAATGAAGAAGCGCATTTGTCTGGTGTTAGACTGTCTCTGTGCTCATGATTTCAGTGACAAAACTGCAGATCTGATCAATCTGCAGCATTATGTCATTAAGGAGAAGAGGCTCAGCGAGAGGGAGACAGTGGTGATATTTTATGACGTGGTACGAGTGGTGGAAGCATTACATAAGGTGAGACCTTTGTTCCCCCTTTCAGCACTGGAAGGGACACTTTTCCCACATCAGTACAATAGCTGTTTGAAAACTTCCTTGTGCAGGGTAACAGGATGGAGGCTTCAGCAGTTTCCCTGTAATAGTATCTGGGTAAGAGGCCATAAAAGAGCATTCTCTGCCCTCCCCTCGGGTTTCTCCATCATAACATAGTGTTTGTTGACTGTGGAGAGGGGCCAGCTGGAGGAGATGCAGATCAGGTGAACCACAGTGTTCTAACCTCAGAAAGGGGTGGTGGAAGGGGAGAGGAGAGGCTAATCAAATACAGGAAACACTTCAAGCTATTTCCTTTTGAAACAAAGTAAATCACAATGTAAGAATTGCTTTATGAGATCAGAACCTCAAGCTGCAAGTTTGAGATCAATGAACTAGAAATTATTGTAGCAAAAATAGATTCTGCTGATGCTTCACTTCTTACCCCGTGACAAGGGACAGCCATCCTTCCTTGGCAGAGCAGGGGAGCATGCAGCTTTTGGGGGAATGGTCGTCATACTGGCCTTACTGGGCCTGGACTTTTGGGTCTTTTAGGTTCAGTCAAGTCTGTCCTTGTGTTCAAAGTAGCAGATTTGCTTGTTCTGACCTTCTGAGCGGAACCAAAAATGAAGGGCACAAAGTATCCAGGATGCAACCTTGAAACCCTGATCTGTTGTTTCTGAGAATTAAAGATGGCAGGATTTCAAAGAATACTTTGTGCTTTTGTGCAAGTATTGAATTTATACCTCTATAACAAATATGCTTTTGCTCATGTTTTGCTATTATATATTTTACAGAAAAATATTGTGCACAGAGACTTGAAACTAGGAAACATGGTGCTAAACAAAAGGTGAGTCTGCTGGAGAGCTGCTCTTCTGGCAGTTGTCTGATGTTCCTTCCCTGAAGCAGTTTTCTGTTAGGAACACGATCACAGGCAGCACTCCTTGAGAGAAGGGTGAGGGAGCTGGAAGCAGGCAGCACAAAAATTCAAACCCAGCTCAAAGTCACATTAGTTAATCTCCAAAAACTGAGGCCCACCTAGATAGTTCACTCCTCCACCAAGCGTAGTGACCTCACATCAGCACTTCTTTTTGGAGTCTAACCTCTGGAAACTAAATCTTACAGTAATTCAGAAACCTAGAAAAGAATGGTTTCTTTAAGAGGATTAAAATGTGTTAAGTGGTTCTGTTCACATTATTCACTTCCCCTGTGTGAAAGCGATTCCCAGCGCTGCAGTCTGTGCTATAATCACAGCAGTGTTCAATCTTTTACTGTTGCACTGCTGTGTTTTTGCTAGCTGTAAACTATTTACTTATCTAAACAAAAGTTCTTCTGTCTGGTTGGTGTTTGTGCTTGAAGTAGCTCCCCTGCTCCATTTGCTGCCTTGCATCAGGCCTCAGTTCCTCACACCCCGGTGTCCGAGGTGTCTCAGAGGCTGTGCAGGAGTGGGAGAGATTGACACCCCCTGGAGCTGAGCGAGTGGCCTCGGTGGGGCAGGAGGTCAGCACAAGCAAGAGGCAGCTGGTGGTGGCTTCTGCTTTGCTTGGTGGCTCCTTGGAGTGATTTAGTTGTCCTGGGTTGTGTGGTTATTTAGCTGGCAAGCTGGTTCCAGTTCAGATACTCTGCCGCGTCCTTCAGCGTTAGATTACTAGCTAAATATTTTGCACTAACTTTAAGAATGAGTGGAATTCATTGTCTTTTCACACTGTCTGGTTTTCTGTGGAATGAATATAAAACTGGAAGGCTTTAGGTCTGCAGGCTTCCAAAGTCTGTACAAAACATGCAAGGTCACTGTGGTCACCACTTGCTTCTTTCTCCTCCCTAGTACTGTTTAAAAGCAAACAGATTTTACTGGCTGAGGTTGAACTTCTTGGTTCCCAGGTGCACATGGCAGCTGGTTCTTTTCAGGGCCACCTGTAAATTGTTTTAGGTTCTTTCTAAAGACCTGCTTTAAAATGAATCTAGCTTCTGTTTGCCTCTTTGATTTTCCTTCTTGCTAGGAGGAAGCAGACAAAGGTTGCTGCTTCAAAGGATGCCCCCAGAGTTCCCCTTCTTCTCTAGGCAAAGTGTGCAGTGGAGCATCCACTGCTAGAGCTGCACAAGGGGCCCCTGCTAGCAGGAGGGGGAGGGATGTTTGTAGCTTTGTGAACACACTTGCCAAAGTCATTTTTGGTATTACATGCTATGTTTTTGCTTTTTACTAGCAAGACCATCAGCTCTGAGGTAAATCCGTAGCCTCTACAGCAGTGAGTCATGTTGAAAGGGTGGGTGAGGCACAAGAATAGATCACCATGGAGAGGACCAGCCGCCTGGGCTGATGAGAAGTGTTTGTTCTGTTCCAGCTGTGCTCACTGAAGAGCCAGGTCTGCTCTGCTGGCAGGGGAGCAAAGGCAGCTTCATACCACTGCAAAGCCCTAACCTGGCATTTACCCCTCGGGCTAGTGAAGATCCCTCAGACATTGTCCCCTGCAAGATGTGGAAGTTAAAGCCTCACAAGTTTTTTCCAGTTAGCCAGTGCAGTAGTTGGAGGATTATAGATTAGATCAAATGTCAGTGACTGAATAAACCCAAGCAACCCTGAACATTTTAGTGTCCTTTAGAACACTTAGTCTTTGAAATCTCCAACAAATCCTGGAGATTGCTGTTCAGCCAAGGAAGTCTCCTGACAGCTGAAGCTAACACCTCTTAAACACCAGTCTGTGTTTCTTAATCAGTGCTCTGTTGCCAGCCTACGCTGGGTTTTATTTCACTTCTCTGGGAGATTTGCTGGAAGTATTTTTTGGTTGTTTTGATGGACTTAATTCATGTTCTTAGGCTCTAGTTGTGTAATACTCTTCTATAGTATTATATAGTATATAGAAATCTTCTAGACAGTGTTTTCTGTTCAGTCCTTTAGGTTGTATGTAAAAATCCAAATTATCTCAGTGATATAGAAAATCAGATGTGATGGTAATTTTGTAATGAGCTCACTTTCCCTGAAAAAAAATTAATTGAAGTTGGCAATACCATAGGGAAGTAGGGACATCTTAGAGAAATGGTGTGTACCTGCAGTTCTCTCCTTTTCTGGAGGAGAATCTGTGGGTGTTGATTAGACATTCTCTGTTCTGTGTACTTTCATGTGAAGAATAGTCCTGCAAATCAGGTAAAACTACCACCAGACTCCTGCTGTGGGACTCTCAGGTAACACAGAAGTGGTTGCACTGAATGGGATCCAGGCTGCTGTAGCTCATCTGCTGACAGTGCATGGAGGGCAGGCCTGGGGCTGTCCTCCTGCAGGGCATTTTCCCTCAGCTTCCAGAAAATGTATGGAGAAGATGCCTTAAGAGAATGGCAGTTGGAAAGTGTAGGGGAGAATCAGCTGTTAGACTTCTACTTTGGTAAGACTCATGCCTGCAGTGGTCAGCAAGCCCAGCAGTGCAGGTCATGGTGCTGTGCTGCCTGCAGGGTGCTGTTGGCTTGGCTGCTCCTGGGAGCCTGGCCAAAAGGTGGCTGCAGGGTGGGCAGGTTACATGAGCACCTTGTGCTTACAGCCACACTCACACATGCCACACAGGGTGGGTGTAGGTGTTGTCCATAGCTGCAAAAGAGATTCCTTATTGTCCCTGCAAGAGCCCTGCAAGCTGTGCTGACAGCTGTGGGATCCCTCCCTGTCAGGAGGGAGCTGATCTTAGAGCTCCACTCGTCTTTTCAAGCTTCAAGCTTCCTAAAAAGCCTGCTAAGACACACATCTCTGTTCTGGTGTTAACCCCCCCACCAGTGCTGTTTGGCTCATGCAGGCCCTTGTTCACTGATGCTTTCTCCTTCTCCCAGGACTCATCGAATAACCATCACAAACTTCTGTCTTGGCAAGCACCTGGTGAGTGAGGATGACCTGCTGAAGGACCAGCGAGGGAGCCCTGCCTACATCAGCCCAGACGTGCTCAGTGGTAGGCAGCACACTTTGCTCCTCAGGGGAAGTTCACAGCCCCACACTTGGCACTCCTTTAACTTCTTTGTGGCTCTTGACACTAAACGAAAACCATCCAGTTCTGTTCCCATATGTAACCTGCCTTCTGTGAGAGCCTCTTAATTTATAATGTTATGAGACACTGTCTGTTTTTCAAGTGGGAAAGTGTGGAAGGAAAGAGCAAGTGCAACCTTTTTCTTAAGGCTAATGTGAACTTCAGAGGTCATTAAAAGCTCCCCACCTATTCCTAAGTCTGACTGCAGACAAGATGTTCTGTTTCCCCTGTCTGAATCTTGTTCCCAAGGCTTCACTTAAGCTGCAGGTAAATCCCTCAGCCTAAGAGGCAGTCGGTCCAAATCCCACCATCATGTCAATGGTTGTACACAGAGGAGCAGTTGCTGCAGCTGCCACTTGCTTTCTGAAGGCAATTATTATTATTGACCTTCTGGGCCAGCTGAGAGGAGTTACTTATAAATAATGGAATGATCACACCAGGCCAGACCAGCAGTCTGCTCAGGCTGGATCTTGTCTCCAGCAGTCTGGCCTCTGCCTTTTCTCCAGCAGAGGCCTTAAGCAGAAGTTTGGCAAGGGACAGCTTTCCCTAATGTCCTCCTGCCTTTTAACTGTTTCCAGTGCCTGGGACTGTCAGAAACACACGTAGGTTCTGTCTCTGCTTGCTTCAGGAGGTTTCTCCTCAGTGAACTCCACGGCTGTGCTGGTTTTTGTGCTGGTGGTGGCTGAGCAAGCAGTGGGTGTCCTGTTTGTCAGGGCAGTCACCAAGGCTTCATCTAGTGGGTTTTCTTTTGGAGGTTTCTTTGCTTTTGCCCAGGTGAGCTTGACTAGAGTGTTGAAAGTCTGTCATTTTTATGTGAGGGTAGCTTCTATAGTACTGAAAACACCTCTGCTGAAGGTCAGAGTTACTTCTTCATGGTTTCCTGAATTACTGTATTTCAGAAATGCCCTCAGAGGGAGCTAATCCTGAAATTTCCAGGCCCAGTGGACTCCCCTCATTGAGTTTGTTGTCAGGTTTACAGGCAACAGCAATAAATGTAGCTGAGCTCTTCCGTTGTGATCTGCCAGGCAGGTTTGAGGCTGCTTCCCTCCTGGGCAGGACTAAGCCAGGAAGGGAGCAGAGGCAGGCAGGAGGTGTGTTTTTTGCAGGCCTTTCCTGTTCTGCAGGATATCCTGAGGCCCCTGTAACCTGATGGGTGATAGGAGCCAACTGCTCCGCAGGAGCTTGGAGCGGCTGAGGGGGCTGGTGTCTGGCAGAGGCTGCACTGAGCTGCTTCCTCCCGCTCACCCTGGGCACTGCTCTGTCCTGGACGCCACCCTGGGACCCTCCCTGCCTGCACAGCTCGGCTGTGGGCACCTGGGCTTCTCCCCAGGGCTCCCCTGGCAGTGGGCAGTCCGGCCTGCCCGTGGGCAGAGCAGGCTGGGGGGGACCCCCGGGGCACGGGCTGTGTCCTGGGCCCTGCTCCCCCTGCACTCCTGGCAATGCTGTGCTGAGCTGCCCGGGCCACAGCTCCCTCCAGGCATCGGGGGAAGTTACCTGAGGACATTCCAGGCCTCACCAGCACCCCCAGACCGAGCACCCCCGTGTGTGTTTGCTCCTGCGCAAAGGGAAGCGAGGACGCCCGAGGGGTTAGTCACTGCTTTGGGTCTCCAGGAGAAGCTGAGAGAGAGCCTGTGTTCTGTGGCTGCTGAAATGGCACTGCAGGAAAAGCTGGAGGAGGAGGGGAGAGGTGCCTTTTTTTGAGCACATAAAGCAAAGAATAATTAGTACAAATAACAAATGCTGCAGCAGTGACTCACTGTGTGAGTCAGAGGAAGTCGTTCCCTCAGCCCTGTTGGTGGTGTGGTGCTGGAGCCCAGCTCTGACCCTTGTGCATGCTGCTGCTCACCCATCCGTCGTCTGTCGCGCAGCTCCTGGG
>NW_008622757.1:0-712 GCF_000691845.1 Merops nubicus | reverse complement strand
CGGGAATGGATCAAAGGGCACTGGGCCAGCAGGAGAGAGTTGGGCTTGGGCAGCCTGGAGAGGAGAGGGCTCCAGGGAGACCTTATTGCAGCCTTCCAGTACTTAAAGGGGGCACAGACTCTCTAGCAGGCCCTATTGTGACAGGATGATGGATGATGGTTTTAAACTAAAGGAGGGATATTTAGACTGGAGAGAAGAAAGAAATTGTTGCTGCTGAGGGTGGTGAGCCCCTGGCCCAGGCTGCCCAGAGAGGTGGTCGCTGCCCCATCCCTGGAACCATTCCAGGGGAGGTTGGCCGGGGCTCTGGGCACCCTGCTCTAGTTGGGGATGTCCCTGTCCCTGCAAGGGGGTTGGTTTAGATGATCTTTAAAGGTCCCTTCCCACCTAAACCAGTCTGTGATCCTATGGAAGAGGTTCTTAGTGTCTTGTGCTAGGAAGTCTGGAGTGTTTTGACTGATGCTTAGAAAAGGTCACGCGCAGAGGTTGCTCCGGTGCCTGTACTGCTGGTGGTGAGCAGTGTGCTAAAGCCTGTTGCTGTGTCTCCTTGGTGCCTGCAGGACGGCCGTACCGTGGGAAGCCCAGTGACATGTGGGCGCTGGGCGTGGTGCTCTTCACCATGCTCTACGGGCAGTTCCCCTTCTACGACAGCATACCTCAGGAGCTCTTCCGCAAGATCAAGGCTGCCGAGTACACCATCCCCGAGTGAGTACAG
>NW_008622756.1:0-2683 GCF_000691845.1 Merops nubicus | reverse complement strand
ACAAAAAAAAAAAAAAGGTTCTGGATGAAGCAAGTGGAATCAAACCAGTAAGAGTGGGAAAGTGCTGTGTCTGACTAAGCAGGGCTGCCCTTTGTCTGGTGCTTCACCTTCTCAGCTTGCTGAAGTTCCACCCACGGTCTGTCCACAGCTGAGTCCCTGTGGCCAACCAGCTGGATCTCCTTAACTTCCTGATGGCCAGGAGCAGAGATTGTTTTCTGCAACTAGAGCTTAATGAACTGATTCTGTTAGCAGCTCGACTGATACAGAGTATTGATGGAAGGGAAAACAATGCATTCTGTTTGCCTTTATTTATTTCTAACAGCTGTGACTTTGGTATTTAATATCCCACCAAATTGCTGCTATGCCAAAAGCTTTTGATTTGAACTATGGGAATTGATTTTAAACTGCCAGTAAATACAGAAATGATGGTCACATTCTCCATTACCCATTAATCATTTATGTCAAAGTTACTAATTTGAACTCCAGCTTGTGTAAACATCTCAGATGCTTCAGCCCCATTGAGCTGACTGACACTGCATTATTTACTGATACTGCCTCAGCCATTAAATCTGTCTGCAGCTCTCGTTGCTGGCTGGATTTAATGCACTTTTTACTTCCTGTGCTGGGAAAGTTGTGCTGGACTCAGAGGCTTTTGCTGCTTTCTAAAGGATGAGATTTCAGTGGGTTTGATTCCAGAGTGCAGAGCGTTGCAATAAATGCTGGACCAAAAAAAAAGAAAAAAGGGTGCAAGAAGAAAGGTTATCAAGAGAAACGTGGCATTCTCCTGGAATTTCCACTCACTTTTTTGAAACAAACAGCTGCCTAAATGAAGAATTGTCCTCATGGGCAGGATTAACTGCTCGGGTTTGCTGATGGATTTGTTGCTATAGTTCCTACAAGGATTTGTCCTGGCATGGAGAAATTTTTTTTTTTTAAAAAGAAAGCTTTCTGCACCATGGAGTCCCTGGTGTGTGGGTTGGGGTGAGAGACATGAGCTGCACTGGGTTTGTGCCACACTTGCCGTGCTGCAGAGCTGGTTCCTGTGCCAGCCTGGGCACAGAAGCTCCGGCAGAGCGTGGGCAGAGGTGCTGCTTCTCCTGGCATCTCCTGGCATCTCCTGGCTCAGCACCGGCCGCCCTGCCACGGGCACGTCAGCCTGGTTCTGTTCCCTTCCTCCCAGCTCAGCCCTGGAGATGCTGAGCCTCATTTTTAGGCTTTCAGAAAATTGAATTCTGTTTTTAGAGGCAGGCACTTGGGTGGCATTTCCAGAAGAGCTCCATACTGGGCAAACCTGGCTGCCACTGAAGACAGGGGTGGTTCCATCAGTGGTGGTAAAGGTAATTCAGGACAGTATATAGCAGTTCAGGAAACCCAAATCTTCTTATGCAGAGATTTTAAAAAAAAAAAAATAAATTTGTTTGCTTTCTATGAAATTCTTTTTTTATGAATTTGTAATTTTGGAATTGTTGGTTTTGTGGGGAATATCATTAAACCAGGAGCTAGCAGATCTGTGAGCTCCCTCTCCTGGGGTCCTGCTGTACTACAGCAACTGCCATCCTCTGACCCCAAATTTGTCTTGTATTATGTACTATTATAATACTTAAGTATTATTTCCAGATTTTAATACCTTAAATTAGAGAAGAGCTCTTGGAAGCATCAAAAAAAAACCAAAACAAACTCAAGGTTGCAAAATTCACAGAAGCCTAGACCAGAGAATTAAAATATCATTCATAAAAAAATATATATTTAAAGGTGTGGAAGAAGTGTCAAATTCACATAAAGAACTTTAAATTTAATGCTGTTTTGTATCGGGCTTTTATCCAGCATAATACCTTGTATTTTAGACAAATGCTTTAAAAAAGAAACAACCACAGTTGATAGATTTTCTCTTTTAAAAGATAACGGTAATGATTTGAATAATTCTGGAAATTGTGAATTTATTTGTATTATTATTATTGTAATATTTAACGTATTTATATTTTTTTTTTTTGGCTGTGAACATTTCTGTCCAAAACCCATCATTATTTACAGTTTAATCTCTGCTGCAGTGCACTGTTAGACAGCAGAGTTACCAGCCCAGACCCATCCTGATAATTCCATGCATCCGTGGAATGGCTTTGAACAAAGCTGACTGTTCTATGTAACCTTTTTATGTCTTCATCAAAATAATTAGGAACTGGAACAGCAGTTGCCATTTTTCTAGAGTGACTAATGGTTTGGAGCTTTGAGAAGGAAATTATCCTGAGGAATTGTTTCTGTAGATAACTAATAGTTTTCTGTGCAATGTCCTCGAGCATTAGGCATCTTTTTACCAAGAGGAAACAGCCTCAGGTTGGTGGCTGGTTCAGTGACCAGCTTTCTTAGGACTGGAAATGAAGCTGAGATCAGCTTCATCTGTAGGAGGATTTGTGATTTCCTTTCAACAGCTCGACCCCAGACCCTGCTAGCTCAGTTTGCCATCTGGGAAAGGATTGGGAGAGAGCCATGAGAACCTTCTCTCTGTCTTCCTGGCTTTGTAGAGGGAGGCAGCATTTTTAAGGTGGACTTGGCAGTGCTGGGGTGATGGTTGGACTTCCAACCAAAGCGATTCTGTGATTGTAGTTAAGAAGATCTCCGTTAAGCTGCTCTCCAGAGCTCTCCCAGTTGGCTCCTGCAGCACTCTGCAGGTTTGGGCTGTCCTTTG
>NW_008622755.1:6072-6389 GCF_000691845.1 Merops nubicus | reverse complement strand
CACGGGGGCAGGGTGAGTTTCTCCAGTACCCACACCCACCCCTCAAACTGGAGAGCTGGAGTGTGCCACTGAGCCCAGGGCCTCTGTGGCTGCCACCAGCACTGGGGTCCCCAGCCCCCCACCCAGGGCATTGGGGCAGGACTAGGGATCAGGAGAGGTTCCTCCTGCACCTCCTTGCTTTGCCCAGCGTGCCCTGCACTGTGTCCACACAGTCCCTTTGCTCCTGCCAGCAGTGTGCTTTGGAGGGGGTCCAGCTGGGGGTGAGACACCTCTGTGGCTCCAGCCCCTCACTTGCAACTTCAGCATTCTTCTCCCCG
>NW_008622755.1:5719-6032 GCF_000691845.1 Merops nubicus | reverse complement strand
CTGGGCTGGGGGAGACTCAAACAAGCCTTGCACCAGCTGCAAGAGGTCAAGCAGGACCATGGTTACCATGGAAGCCCCAGCCAGGGAGCTGAGCTGGCACCAGGGCAAGCTGTCCCTGCAGGCCCCTTCCCTCCTCCTCACTTCTGGTCCCATTAACTCGCATCAGTGAAGCTGGCAGAGGGCTGGAGGTCTCAGCAATGCAAACAGATACCCTGCAAAGAGCAGCCCCCCCTCAAACCTGATCCTGTGCTGCTGGGAGAGGCTCCAGCTGAGTGCCAGACACCCCTGGCAGGGGCTGGGCTGAATGTGATGA
>NW_008622755.1:4841-5686 GCF_000691845.1 Merops nubicus | reverse complement strand
TGCCAGGGTGCCCGTGCCAGGCAGCGGGCACTGGAGGTGTCTGAGCTGCCCCCACAGCAGGGGGGCAGCGCTGGCAGCCCCGTGGTGGGGTCTGTGTGCTCCTCCTGTGCCTGGGGCCGGGGGCAGCTCATGCCAGAAGCTGCAGCGGGAGTTGCTCGGAGCCCGGGCAGGCAGGAATCTGGGACAGAACAGGGTTTGTTTCCCCAGCCTGACTTCCCTCCTGGGCTCAGCTGAGGGTTTGTGTTCCCACGTCTCAGTGGGGTGCATCCCCCCTGACGACGCTGCGCCTGTCCCGGGGTGTTTGAGGGGCAGAGGCCAAAGGGTCTGTGTCCTCTCTGCAGCCTCGCTGGGGACCTGACAACTCCCCTTCTTGTGCAGGACTGGGCCTGGGGAGAGCTGCCACTGCCCAGAGCTGTGGAGGAGGAAGCTCAGCAAGACCCCGGGGCACTGGTCACATCCTGCAGGGCGCTGGGTGCTGTCTGCATGTAGCCATAGCTGGGGCTAAACTGCAGCAGCTTCTGACCCAGAGAAGAAGGGAGATCAGGAACAGGAGAGGAGATTCACGGGGTGAAATAAAAGCAGATTTAATCAAACAGCCAAACTAATACCCGTGGCAGTATGAAGCAACCAAAGCTGTGCTCAGCCCAGCCAGTGTACAGGGCTCATGGCAAAGGGGAAGGTGTCAGGGAAACCCCCTCCTCCAGCCCCAGCAAACTCCCCCCTTGCCCTGTGCCTGAGTTTCAGGTCTGGGACAGCCCCAGCTCGGGCTGCCAGGGCCCTCCTGGGGCTGGCACTGCCAAGGGGCACCCGGGCTGGGCCGAGGGATGCCCAGGATGGGTACAGTG
>NW_008622755.1:3010-4819 GCF_000691845.1 Merops nubicus | reverse complement strand
AGTGGTGGTGGTGGTGGTGGCCCAGCACCGTACCACCCTCACTGCTGCTCCCTGGGCTCGGGGCCCCTGTGGGGTCCCTGCAGCCTCCTGCCCATGGGACATCTGCGGGTGGCCCCATGGTCCTGGCTGAGCTGCTGGAGTGAGGCTGCGTGGGGGGAGTGGGGCACAGGCACTCTGCCCTGCACCACGGGAAGGAGAGGAGAGCTGCTCCCAGCTTTGGGAAGTGGTCTGGCCCCTGCCTGGGGGAAGCTCTGCTCCCGTCCCTGTGCTGCCCTCCCACCCGTGGTGCAGCACTGGGTGTCGTGGGCACAAGCCTGTCACCGAGGGTTTGGCTGCCAGTCTTCTCTGGAAGAGGTGGCTGCAATCTGGTGGTATTGCCTCAGGCTTCTCTTGGTAACTTCTCCCAGGCTGCCCAATGCTTCTGGGCAGCACGTGCAGCAGCGAGGGACCCACTGCCCTCCACACCTCCCTGGGCAGGGGAGCGGGGCAGTGGGCTGGGCTGCACAGCGCCAGGCGGGTGCCAGGTCGGTGGGGGGATGCTGGGGCTCAGCTCTCAGGAGCCCCCACCAGGGGCAAGCCCACCCGGGGGCAAGCCCAGTGCTGCGTGGCAGGACAAGCAGGAGACAGAGCCACGTGGAGGGGCAGCAAGGAGACAGGCACCTCCCTCTTCTGGGAGCCCAGGGAGGGCCACTGGCCCTCTGAAATCAGGAATGGATGACTTTTCTTGGGGGTTAGGGTGTTCCTTTCATGCCTGTGATTCTTAATAGAAAAATCCAAACAGTCTTGAAATGTTTGCACTGAGAATGAATAGCTTGGGCAGCACCAGAGGTTATGCAGTACAAAGCCAACTTCTTGGGCAACACCACCATTTTCTGCTGGTCCCTAGTCAGCCCTCCTGGTGCAGGGCTGTGATTCACATGGCACTCTGCTCTGTGGCTCCCCAAAGCAGTGAGTTAGCACAGTTAGCAGGAGGGTTAAAGGAGTGAGTGTGACTGCACCCACCCCTGCTTTGCTCCTTGCCCTTCCCCTCTCCCTGCCTGCCCTCTCTGTGGTGCTGTGGGCTTCTGCTGGGGGTCTCAGCTGTGCTCAGCTGGGCAGGCTGGTGTCAGAATCATCTTCCTGCAATCCCTGCCCTCCTCGAGCTGGCAGTTAATTAAGCTGTCAGAGCCTTCTCTTTGATCTGAGCCTGCAAGAGCCATGCCAGGGGCTCTCCTCAGGAGAGCTGTACTTTCCTGGCAGTGCCAGGGTGGAAGGACACAGGATAGCCCAGTGCTCTGCCTGCCACACAGTCTGGGGCAGAGCCTCAACCTCACCACGTTCCTAAACAGACGTGACTGGTGCTTTCCAGGGAGCTGCTGCCCAGGGCTGCACCCAGCTGGCCCTGCAGAAGCCCAGCCACAGAAGGAGCAGCTCTCACGGGACTCTCACAGGGCTCCAGGACCTGCCTGGCCCTTCCTTCTTCCCCTTGCAGCTCACAGGACAGGGGTAAGCCACTGCCAGTGTCACAGAATCATAGAACAGTTTGGGTTGGAAGAGACCTTAAAGTTCATCAAGTTCCAAGCCCCCTGCCACGGGCAGGGACCCCCCCCACTGCTAGACCAGGGTGCTCAAAAACTCATCCAACCTGGCCTTGAACACCTCCAGGGAAGGGGCACCCACAGCTTCCCTGGGCAAGGGCAACCAGTGCCAGGGTCTCACCACCCTCACAGAAAGAACTTCCTTACCTCTGATCCAAATCTCCCCTCTTTCCATCTGACAAGCCTGTCGAGGTCCCTCTGGATGGCCTCCATTCCCTCCAGCATGTGGGGC
>NW_008622755.1:294-2698 GCF_000691845.1 Merops nubicus | reverse complement strand
GGGGTGTGGGGATGCACAGCGTGGGTTCCGTGGGTGCTGGGTGCCCTGGGTGTGGGCATGCACAGCCTGGGTGCAGTGGCCACTCTGGCTGTAGGTGAAACCTTTGGGGAAGTCAGGCTGGTGCTCATAACAGGAGGAATGGGATCAGAGGTGGGCTGCACACTCAGCACTCTTTGTCTCACAGGTGAGGATGGAAGGACAGAGGGTTGAGTCCTGCAGAGGTGAGCACTGTGTCTGCTCTCCTCATTCCCAGAGCCTGCAGCTGGTCCTGGGTTGGTGCCCAGTGCCCACCAGCACGTGCTGCAGGATGGAGGTGCCCAGGCATGCTGGACCCCGGCCTCCCCTGGGGGCCTGGGGCTGCTCTGTTGTCCAGCAGCACATCTGCTGTCAGGTACCGTGCTGCTCCTCGAGGTCAGAGGGGTGCAGCCCCGTGGGGGGCTCAGGACAGGCAGGTCTGCAGCGCTGAGGGGGGGTCCTGGGCACTCCCCTGCAGGGAAGGTCTGACCTGGCTGCCTCTGCTTGTCCTCTGCAGGCCGGGGCTGGCCTGGGGGGCTCCTCACGGTGTGTCAGCACCCAGTTGCCTGTCTGGCAGCAGTGGGTGCCAGGGGTCTGGGCCAGCTGCCTCTGGGGGCTGCTCCTCAGCCTCCTCCCCACCAGCCTTTGGGAAAGCTGCTGTTCCCACTCACACAGGGAGCCTGACCCTACACCACCAAGACTGGGACGAGGCACTGGAACGAGATATTGAGGGTTTTTTTACTGCTTTATAAAGTGCCTCCTTTATTAGCTACACTGAGGGTTTTTTCCTGACAAGCCACATACCAGCAGAGAGTCCCAGGAACAAAATGAGGCTGCACGGTCCAGTGGTTCGAGCCAAGGCAGCGATGCCAGCAGGATTGTGGGCTCTAATCCCCTGCTGAGCTGTTGACTCACTGCACAAACTCAGGCAGGTCCTGCCTCTTTGTGCCTCGGAGAAGCCCAGCTGGAAAGTTGGGTAAATAGCAGGGACCTCTTGGGAAAAAAAAAAGAGAACCAAAACAACCCCGTGTGGGAGCCAAGCTGGAGGGAGAGCATTCAGTGACAAATAAAAGGCATTTCAACTGGCTGCTCACAGTCCACTCGTGGGCACAGTTCTCACCTCCGGCCCCATAAAGGGGTGCTGCTGCAGAGGTCAAGGGGTGCTGCTGCAGAGGTCAAGGGGTGCTGCTGCAGAGGTTAAGGGGTGCTGTTGGATAGGCTAAGGGGTGCTGCTGGATTGGTTAAGGGGTGCTGGTGCAGAGGTCAAGGGGTGCTCCTGCAGAGGTGCTTTGCCTCACTGCAGCAGTGAGACATCATGCACGTGTCGTGCTGCAATGAACTTGTAGGGAGCTTGTGGAGGAGAAAAGTTTCACCACATTGGTACAGGAATTAACTGGAATTGTAGCTCTGTGCAGTGCCTTGAGGACTATTCCTGTCTGTTTTCCTCCTTCAGGCCCTCCAAAGGAAAAATATTCATTTCTGATCCATGGGTCAGGTTCTGTTGTGCTTCAGAAGAAAATCAAGGACATTTAAATGTTCAATTCACTTTTAAGTGCATTTGGATCAAGGAAGTCAGTGGGTGACCAGAGGGGCAGAGTTATGAGCACAGAGCTCCTTGGTACAGTTCCCCAGTGGCCACCACAGGGAGCACCCCCCTCGTAAGCCAGGGAGCCAGCAGGAGTGATGGGGGCGATGGGATTCCTGCCCTGGCCCCACACTGCAGACAGGGTGGTGGTCACAGGGCAGCAAGACTTCTTTTTTCTCTCCAGAAAACATAGAGGAAGTGTAAATTTTACAAGATATTCGGGAGCATAACCTAAAATTTAGAGAATTCAAAGAAATTTAAAGGGGCTGACATCTGTTCTGTTAGATAAAACAAATGGACTCCCAGAGCAGGTAGTTGTTTCCCACAGGCAGAGGGGTGGAACTGCCTCCCTGCCCGCTGGGCACTGGAGACCTTCGCTGCCCCACGGCGCACAAGGGAAACCTTCGAGCCTCCTGCGGCTGCGGGGTGAAAGGAGGAGCCTGCAAGCCCTGCCCACTGCTGGCCAGCAGCGCCATGGGAGACACCCAGACACCCCCCCGCCAAGGAGTCAGGTCAGTTTTGGAACCCAGGTGAAGATCTCCTGGCCAGATTCCTGTTCTCTGGCAGGATTGACTTGAAATAACAGCACAAGAAAGCACAAATGCTCATACAAATAAACGAGGACTGGCATAAATTGCGAGGGCTTCCAGATGTTTCATGGTTCAATGGCAGGGCAGGTTTGGTCACCAGGATCTTGCCAGGTCTTGAGAGCCTGCAAGCTCTTTTATTCCAGCAAGTTTTCCCCTTACAATTTACCTTTGCAGCAACTCAGGCCTGGCTTTATGGGAGGGAAGCAGAGAGGAT
>NW_008622755.1:0-222 GCF_000691845.1 Merops nubicus | reverse complement strand
GTAGGGGTGCAGCTGAGGGTCCAGGTTCATAGGTGCACCTATGGAGGAGAAACCTCCCCCAAGGAGAGCACCTTGGAGCTCCAGCTTGCGAGCCCAGAGCAAGCTGCAAATGAGCCCTCGCAGTTCCAGCGCCAGGGAAGCACCCAGCGGTTACTGCTCAGCCCTGCGCAGCCTTCTCAGAGTGGCTTCCGAACAGCAGGGTGCAGCACAAGCCGGAGCCTG
>NW_008622754.1:630-859 GCF_000691845.1 Merops nubicus | reverse complement strand
AGGTGATTAGTTTTGTGAGTTTGTTTTATGTGGATACACTATAAACCCTCCTAATAACTCTAACTAGAAATGAGAGCCTTTTTTTTGCCATACATTGGTCTAAGTGCAGTTTTGTCCTTAGCCTGTGCCAGTGTATGAAAGAAAGACGGTGATGGTACCTGGTGTTCTTATCGTTGTTATTATTCCCTTAAGTGCTGATATTGTCCAGTGGCTGGCCGCGTATTTACCC
>NW_008622754.1:0-528 GCF_000691845.1 Merops nubicus | reverse complement strand
GAGTATACCAAATTCAGAGCTGTCAAGGTGGTGTGTGAGTATAACTCAGCAGAATAAATTGAGATACAATGGCTAAGAGCTGCCAGCGCAGAATTAGTGAACCTGTTGTTGCCCTGTACAAAATTTAACAGAAGGCATATGCAAACACACCATCTTCCATTGGGTAAATAAACTTACTGTGGCCAAGATAAAACAGAAAATAGAATCAAGCAGGTATGACATTAGAATAAATAATAATTGTAAGAAGAGAGACTTCATCCTTATAAGAGTGGTTCAAACACTACAGGAAACAATGCAAAATTGAATAAAAGGTAAACAATATTACACTCTGCAAATGCTTGGGAAAGCCATAAGCTTTCTTTTTTAAAGGTATTTGATCTGGAATTGAAAGAGGCCTGTAAATCTTAACCACAAAAATGAAGAGAAAAATCTAGGGAGCTGGTTTAAAAAAAACAAAAAAACCAAAAAAAAAACCAAAACCCAGAACAAAATCCAGGTGGGAAAAAGTCACTTATTCAGTGCAATGGA
>NW_008622753.1:0-1815 GCF_000691845.1 Merops nubicus | reverse complement strand
GAATATAGGTTGGTACAGGACCTGAGGGAACTTAACCGAATTGTGGTTGATGTACATCCAGTGCTTCCAAATCCATATACACTTTCCATACAGTATTGGATTTAAAAGGTGCCTTCTTTTGTATAGCTTTGGAAAAGGAGCATCTGAAACTGTTTGCCTTTGAATGGGAAAGCTCAACAACAGGAAGGAGGATTCAGCTGTGCTGGACAGTGCTGGCCCAGGGATTCAAAAAAAGCCCTACATTCTCCAGTAACATTCTGGCAAGGGAAGTGGAAGATTGGCAAGGTAAGAATCCTTCCATCACATTACTACAGTATGTAGATGATACCTTGCTGGGAACCCCTTCAGAAGCAGAATGTCAAGCAGCTGCCATCAGTCTGCTAAATTTTCTTGGACTTGCAGGGTATCAGGTGTCACAGCGAAAGGCTCAGATCACTGAGACAAGGGTGGAATATTTGGGCTTTGAAATTTCACAGGGCGAGAGGAGTTTGGGAATGGAGCAGAAAGAAGCGATTTGCCACATAGCCCCTCCTCAGTCAAAGAAAGAATTTCTGATTGGGGGAAGTAAATACATTGGCTGGCCTATTCCAGAAGGTAAAGGCTGGTATTGGATATGTGGAACTAGAGCCAGAAAAGTATTGCCACTGAATTGGTCAGGAATTTGCACCCTGGGAGTTGTAGTCCCTAACGTGACTTCTATTGACAAATTGAAAGGTGAGGAACAAATATGGCTTAGACCCCTTATGAAAAGAAGCAAAAGGGATAATCCCTTAGTTAAAAAAAATACTACATTTCACTTGTTTGTCAGATGGTTCCTCCCTTGGTTGGGAGTTAGTGAATTAGAGAAGGCAATAGTAAACAACTCTGCAACCACTGAAGCAATTAGGAATAAACCCACTGATGCAATCACAGCCCTTCAGGAAGAGGTTTCACAGGTAGCAAAGATAGCTGTCCAAAACAGAATGGCTTTAGATATGCTCTTGGCTTCACAAGGAGGAGTATGTGTGATTGTTAACACAAGCTGCTGTACATAGATGGATCAGAGTGGAAGGGTATCCACAGATATAAATGAAATCTGGCACCAGACCCCAATTCTGCATCAGGTTCAAAAGAATGATACCTCTTTTGGGTTTGCTGAAGTATGGAATTGGCTCACATCGTGGTTTCCAGATTTAGGAAGTTGGTTCAGGAAAATAAGTATAACAGTTATAGGGATTGTGATATTTGTGTGTATCTATGTTATAGTTCAATGCAGTACACAGTGTTGCACCAGAATGTGCTGTGGGACACAGCCTTCAAGAATCCTACTATCTAAAACAGACTATAGAAGTAGAGATAAAATGATAAAAGATATTTGTATGTTGGAGAGAAAATAGCTAAGCAAAACCAAGCAACAGGTTGCTATAGAAGAATGAGACTTATAGGGTTCAGGAAATAAGCTCTATAAGTCTGTCTCCGTTTAAGGGCTCAGGGCAGGACCCCACAAAGCAGAATTTGTGTGGTCCCCCTCCCTATCCCTCAGTTTTCCCCAGGTAGAGAGATAAACAAAGGAAGGCAGGGGTAAGATAGGCTCTGCACCGATTGGAAGTTAATAAAAATAATGTATATTGTTTAACAGGGAACAGAAAGCAAAAAGGGAGGTAGATATATATATACAAAGATGGAAGGAATACAAAGTAAACACAAGATATACAAAACCCAGATCTCAGATAGCAGTATGAGGTTTCAGGACTGCGTGGAATCAGGCACGCTGTTGCTCCAGCACACCAAGACAAAGGGCAAAAGGGCGAGAGAGAGAAACACCCACTTCCTGCC
>NW_008622752.1:577-842 GCF_000691845.1 Merops nubicus | reverse complement strand
ACCTCTGGCACTGGTCTCTCTCTTTCTCATAAACCTCTGGCACTGGTCTCTCTCTTTCTCATAAGTCTCCTTCGAATATCCAAGCATTCGTGTATGGCATGAGCCAGGAAATGAAAAGGCAGCAGCAGGAAAACAACCACCCAGCCCATGTCATTACTTGGGATGTTTTCCATTCATCGTCAGCACCTTTGAAAAGTCATACTTCCATAGAAGCTCCCTGTGGGTGTGGGACAGGTCATGGCCACCACAAAAGGCAGCCCTAATA
>NW_008622752.1:0-379 GCF_000691845.1 Merops nubicus | reverse complement strand
TATAGTCACACCCTTGTTGGGCCTGTTGACACTTTGCAGTCCTGCATCAGAATGAGGATAAAAAGCCCTTTGGCCTCCCTGCCCAGTTTCTAGCTCCTGGCTTAGGAGGTGACTTTCAAACACTCATGGCAGGTTCACAAGGTTGTGGTGAGTTCCTGCTCTGATCTGCCTGTGCTCTGAGTCCTCTTGATCCTCTAACCCGAGTTGCACCTCCAGCCTCCAGACAAGTCCTACTATGACTAGTCCCTGCCCTCTTGGATCTGCTGGACCATCACCTCACCAGCAGCATCAGGCAGAGTAATCACATAACCTATGGTGAAAAGAAGGGAATTCAAGACTCTTTCACCACCTTCCCTTCCTCTCAGGCCACTGACACTGT
>NW_008622751.1:0-234 GCF_000691845.1 Merops nubicus | reverse complement strand
TCGGATGCCATGCCGGCAGTGTTATAGCGGGGGGAAGGTGCGCGCAAATCTTCCTACCTCCACTCGCTCTCCCGCTTGCTGTCTCGCTCCTCAGAGAAGCATTCCAGCCACCAGCGTCGTACCGCCTCCACGTCGTAACGCTCTGTTGAACCATGTTGCCCTCCGATCTGAAATCAGATCATGTCGAGGGGTCACCAATTGTTGCGAGGAGCACCAGTATCAGAGACAGACTTC
>NW_008622750.1:3532-4308 GCF_000691845.1 Merops nubicus | reverse complement strand
CAGCCGCGGCCGGGAGCGCGCGGAGCCTTATCTGCTCTCCCAGCGTTGGAAGAGCTTTCATGATAACAATTTGCAATCAACAAAGAACTTTAAGAGGATGCAGAAAAAAATAAGGCAGAAAAAAACCCTAGATGATATCACTCCTCCCTCAGCCAGGCTCCTCACCCCGCCACGGTCCCAGAGCTACCACCAAGGGGAGACCAAGGTCTTCTCCAGCAGTGCCCCGTGGGGCTGTGGGCTCTGAGACACCTGCAGGCCCCATGGGCACCCCACAGCCTGCAGCCCCCCGCCCACCCACCCGCAGCACCCCGGGAGTCCTCAGCCTCTGACTGTCCCTCAGGGTCCCCAACAGCCCTGTGCACAGGCATGGCACTGGCAGCCCCAGCTGAGAGCAGGAGGAGGATGGGATGTGTCCAACAGGGGGACCCACCAGCAGGGACCAGAGACCTGGCCTCCTGGGGCTTGAGAGGGCAAAATAAGTTCATCTGGTGTCAGTGTGACAAGACCCCCCTGTTAGCCCCTGGTATATAAATTTGGCTGGGGGCTGGGGCTGCTGCCTGTGCACCGTGGGGGTCTGGGTACCAGCATTGCTGCCACGTCACTACGGGCCAGAGCATCCCCCTCTGGAGCAGCACTGGAGGCTTTGGCTCAAACAGCTCCCAGGAGCCCATTGAGGATGAACACCCAGCTCCAAAACGTCCCCTGCAGCCAGCCCTGCCCACTGCTTCCCCCTCCCCAGCACAACTGCTCCCTGGGCTGACGCTCCCCACGTGCAA
>NW_008622750.1:2030-3389 GCF_000691845.1 Merops nubicus | reverse complement strand
GCCTGTGGCTCTGGAGCCCAGGAGAGCTGGGCTGAGCCCCGGCCACACCCCCAGCCAGCAGGATTGGGACCAGCCTTGCACCCCAGTCCCCATCCCTGCGCTGTGCATGTGCTGGGGACCCAGGAGGCTGCAGCGTGGGACCACTCGGGCTTTGCTCAGGCTTTGCTTGGGCTTTGCTCAGGCTTTGCCCAGGGTTTGCTCCCCCACTGCACCCCCAGGCAGCGAGCAAATCCTTCTCCAGAGCATGGGGCAGGATCCTGCCCGGGAACAAAGGTCCCCGCAGCCCCCCCAGCGCTGACTCAGCGAGCGCCGGCCCCGCCAGCTCCATGCAGAGCCGGCCCCGGCCGCTCGGGTTTCCCCAGCCCGTCAGCAGTTTCACCTCAAACCCCCCGGCCCTCTGCCCATCGCTCCAGGTCAGCCGGGGCAGCTTCCAGGCCAGGCACAGGATATAAACCACCTTTCCTGCTCTGACACAGCCAGGAGGAATTCCCCCAGCCAGAAGCTTGCAGGGCTGCATTAAGGAAGCCCAGGCAAGTTACCCAGTTTGCAGCACCTCACAGGGCACTGCTGCTGGGCAGGAGCATCGTGTGGGACCCTCACGCCCAGGAGGAGCTTGAGGGGCTGGAGTGTGGGCAGAGAAGGGCAACAGAGCTGGGGAAGGGTCTAGAGGCCAAGTGTGGGGAGGAGCAGCTGAGGGAGCTGGGGGTGCTGAGCCTGGAGCAAAGGAGCCTCAGGGGAGACCTTCTGGCTCTGCACAGCTCCTGACAGGAGCCTGGAGCCAGGGGGGGGTCGGGCTCTGCTCCCAAGGGACAAGGGACAGGACAAGAGGAAACAGCCTCAAGTTGCCCTAGGGGAGGTTGAGGTTGTCCCTGAGGAACAATTTCTTGCCCTGGAGGGTTGCCCAGGGCTGTGCCAGGCTGCCCAGGGCAGTGGTGGAGTCCCCCCCCCTGGAGGGGTTCCCAAGCCGTGGAGATGTGGTGTGAGGGACACAGGGCAGTGGGGACCTGGCAGGGCTGGGGGCACAGTTGGACTCGACCTTAAAGATCTTTTCCATCCAAACCAATTCTATGATCCTGTGGTTCTATGGCCGTGGTGTGGACACAGTCCCCACTGCCCCCCACACTCCTGGTTTTGCCCAGTGGATGTCCTGGCACCAGCCTGGCCCTGCTCCTGTGCCAAAGCCCAGGGCTGGGGTGGGTGTGAGCCCCACGAGGGCACTCAGAGCATGTTTCCAGCCCAGCATGGCACAGGCAACACCTCACCTCCCCAAGAGCCACTTTATGGGCTGGGGGGGACCAGCTGATCCCAGCAGAGCACTCAAGGGCCAGAACAGCCTTAAAGCACCTGGAGCTCCCCACA
>NW_008622750.1:0-2000 GCF_000691845.1 Merops nubicus | reverse complement strand
CCCCCACCCCTACCTGGGAGGGGCTGCTGCAGCAGGAGCACGTGGTGAGCACACAGGTAGGATGCCCACCCTGGGTCTCTGCAGGGCTGGGGGTGCCCCTGCTGCCTTTTGTCCCTTCCCTGGGTCACGGGCCAGCTCGGCCACCCCTGTGTGCCCCAAACAGGCTGCAGGTCACCCTTCTCCATCCTCCCGTTAACATAACACTTGGGATAAGTTCACATCAGATAAACTAAATTAGGCTCCTTCTGTCCTGGATGCCTGGCATTAAATTGGCATGGTACCTAATGAAGCTGAAGCTCCATTTGTTGTGCTGGAAGCCCTAAATATCAGCAGTGCAATCAGTGCTACCTACTTTAGAAGACATTTGTGTGTGTTTTTCTCACAGCTAAAAGCCCTGGGAGGGTGCAAACTCCAAACCCAGAGAGACAGGAGGGCTGTAGGATGTGTCCATCAGGTTTGTAGGCTGGAGAGGTCTCCGAATTTGGCTCTGGAGCTGGAGGGAAGATGGGCTGAGCGTGCCCAGGCCGTGCACATGTCTCTGGTGCAGGGAGGCTGTGCTGGCTCGTGTGCACTGGAGCAGACCTCGTGTGGGTGCTGGGGCTGGGCTCGGCACTCTGATGTGGTCACACACCTCAGCTTGTTGTGGTGAGCTACGAAAGCAGCACCTCTCGGGGGGCTGGGGCTGGGGCAGGATACAACCAGGTGGCTCTGAGCTCCCCGGGGGCGCAGTCCCTGCAACCCCCAGTGCCTCGGTGGGGCTGTGCGACGGGGTTTTGGGTTTGTAACGGGGCACCCATGGGTGCTGGCTGGTGCTTGGGCATGGTTCTGCACCCACAGCCCCAAACCAGAACTGTCGGGTGCTGGTTTTAGGGTGTTTTTTAGGCTGGTGTCCAAAGTATTGGTGTTTTTGCTGTGCTTATCTCTAAGCTTTCCCTGCTGGTTTGGGTTTTGAGGCTGAGCTGCACCCACGAGCCCTCTGAGCCAGCCGCTGTGTCCTGGATGGTCAGGTCATGGGGAACCTTCCCCTTGTGCTGGCCTGGGGCTGGGAAATGGGGATCCCAGGGGAAATTCCTGGGCAGGGTGAGAACCACTCTCATCCCTATCGTTAGTAGCTGTGGCTCATGAGCAGGCCCAGGTTTGGCACCGCAGGGTGGGAACTGAAACCTCTCCTGTCTCCATCACCTGTGACCTCCCCCCTTCAGCAGAGAGAGTCCTCGGGGGCTCTCGGTGCTGGGAGGGGAGCAGACAGGCTGCTAATTAGGGGATGAAAGAGCAGTCTGGGCCAAACCAGTGCTGCAAGACTTTCAGCTGGGATTGCCTTGGCAAGGCTGTAATTGCCCCCTTTGGATGCTGCCAGGCTCAGACAAGAGGGGCTTTTGGGGCTCCTTCCAGAGACTGGGTGCTGCTGCCTGGGCAGGGGGTCCCTGCATGTGGAAGGATTGTCTCCCCTCTCCTGGGGAGGAAGCTGCTCATGTGGCCAGTCCTGCAGCCCAGTTGAAAATGGGGAAATGCAAAAGCAGGTTGAGCTTCTGGTCCCTGCTGGGAGTGGGGACAGCTCTGGCTGGAGCCTTTGCTGGGGGAAGGGACCAGGCCCCAAACCCTCTCTCCAGCACCCACGCCTGCAGGGGCAGGTGGGCCCAGCCTGGAGCATGTGCCCTCACCAAAAGGGTGCTGGCAGCACGGTGCAATCTCCTCACTGCACCTTGAAGCTCTGAAAACCAACCTAACCTTGCAAAGCTCTCCCAAAACACCATCCTGGTCCCCACCACCGACTGCTGCCCAGGGCTGGGGACACCCGGGCTCCAAAACCCTCTCTGGGGGGGCTGTGGTTTGGAGCCGAAGCACGCAGATGCTGCAGAAGCAAGCGGGGCCTGGCTGCCCCCTGGCACGGGGAGCAGGGAGCCTGGCAGTGCCACCCTGCCACCCAGCAGCCCCCTGCTCACCATGGGTGCCGGGCACGGGAGGGACCCTCCCCACACGAGGCAGGGCAGCGCCGCCGG
>NW_008622749.1:0-1744 GCF_000691845.1 Merops nubicus | reverse complement strand
TATGTTGTTATTTAATAAAAAAGTTTAGTTTATTTTTGAGAGAAGTTAATGCTGACAACTGCTATAGGGAAAAAGACTTTTTTTTTTTTTTATCCATGGAAAGTAATTTTCCAGTGATGTGAAGTCTAGAAAACCAGAGTAAATTAGAGTTCTGATGTCAGTTAGCTAATGGAGAGTTGGGATTATTTTATATCTGCTTTTGCTACGTTTTCCTTGCATAGCTGCAAAAATTTTAGAGGATTTTTTTTGTTTCCTTTACTTGTCCCCTTTCCCATATTTTTTTTTTCCCCCCAAGTGATGGCCAAGTCAGTGCACTTAAGTTTGAATTCCTAAAACTTATACTTACAGACAAAAATCTTACAGCTTTATATGATACAGAAATGTAGCTGTTGTTTCAGACTTAGCTTTGTCATTTTAAGAGCTGAAGATATTCTGTGGTATGATTATTGTGAAAAAATACATAGAAAATGATGGTATTTGGTATTTTTACCTACTTCCAAGATTTTTCTTACCTGATTTCCAGGCCTTATTAATGCTATATTACCACAGCTTGCTTCTGTCCTTTTGCAGAAATAAATCAACAACAGTTAGTGATATGAATGGATTGAAGTCCCTTTCTGGCAACAAGGTATTTCTGTGTTAACTTTAATTTTCTTTCTAATAACTTGCACTCTGCTGTGATTTTCAGTGTTCTTGAGAGAATCTTCAGTTTCTAGTTTTCCTAACATGTAAAGTCTTAAAAACTCCTTACTTCTTTGAGAAGTAATAATTGCTTTTCATGTGCCAAAAGGTGGATAGTGTTCTTTTTAATCTTCTTTTTAATTTCATTCTATCATGGTTAAAAGGACACTAGTGAATTATTATTGATTATTTTTGTCAGATACCTTTCTATATTTTTAGCTTGAGCACTGTTTAAATCTTGAGCACTGTACATCTTTATGGAGTTGACCATTCTGCACTCTCTTCTGTTTCATACAGCACCTTAAGAGCAATGGGAATCCTGCCTTGTTGGTCTTACCTAAAAAAGTTCTTAAATCACTCAATCCATCAGTTTACAGAAATGTTGAATATGATGTTTGGCTCCAATCCAAATGGGGTAAGTAGCTGAATGAGTTCTAACTTGTACAAGCTGATGTGTGCAGTGAGCCCTCTTGAGGAGCAGTGATGCAGTTGGCAGCTTGGGTTTGGGCAGTGGTCTTCCTCACATGGGTCAGTGTTCAAAGTTATGGCCTGAATGTCTGGTTTGCATTTTTAAGGAAGAAAGTAACTCTTTTGGTGTATCTAAACTAACCTATTACTGCTAATGTGTTTACAGATCAGCAGAAACAAGATTTTTCCATTGCTGCTGGCATGCAATACTCAGTTGGAGATAAATGTAAAGTAAGTAGTACTGAATTATAGGTTGAGGTGTTAACATGTTGCTCAAGATGCCAGTTTTCCCTTTTTTAAAAACTATTTTGATGTGTAGTTGCTACTTTCTAAATATTCTGTGCCTTCTGTCTGCATCTTTTGCTGATGGCTGCACTTGCTTTGTCACACTGCTGCCTGATAAGTGACCTTTTGGAAACTGGCTTTGTTCTAATCTCATTACTCTGAAGTCATGGAATGCAGCTCAGGTTACTTACTGCAGATCCTGAAGTTTTGGGAGCTCCTTCCTCTTCAAGTGTTCAAAGTGTGTTACATAGTTGCTTTCAAAATTCTGTTAAATGTAACACTGTTTAAGAAGAAATAGGATTTGTCATTA
>NW_008622748.1:10278-10780 GCF_000691845.1 Merops nubicus | reverse complement strand
CACTCAGCCTCGCTGGATGCCCTACAATTGTGCCCTTAAGGTATTCAGCTTGTGTAAGACTCCGAGTTTACAAATAAAAGCGTTTGTCATTGTGCTTCCACGACTGGAAAAATATCCTTACCCTATGACTATAAATGTTAAGGTGAAATAGGCAAATTAGGCAGTACTATAGAGATGGATTTTCCTTTTTTTTTTTTTTTTTTTTTAAATAATTATTATTGGGAATTATTTTTGTATCACTTAGAATCTTGCTCTAAAGGTAATCGGGTCGGTCGTGTGCTTCCCCCACCCTGAGCCTATAGGTGGTATTTCCGCAGCAGTTCAGATTGCCAGGGATGCTTCCTTTCTGGAAACCTGTCTGGGATTTTGATTTTGAGGAAATCCTGGATACACTTTTCTAGCTCCTCCTCGATGGAGAGCTTCTCCTTCACCGCCTTCTTCTTGCTGGAGTTGGACTCCCTGGAGCCGGAGGTGAGAGTCCGGAGGAGGTCGCTCTTCCTGC
>NW_008622748.1:0-10212 GCF_000691845.1 Merops nubicus | reverse complement strand
GGGGCCGCAGATGACGGTCTCCTGGGGGGATTTGGCCTCCGACTGGCTGTCGCAGCTCGACGTGGACAGCTCGTTGCAGGACGTGCCGCTCTCTCCCTCCTTGTCGCCTTTGCCGTTCTTGCAGCAGCAGTCGCAGTGGGAGGAGGACCAGCGGGAGGGCTCGCCTGCAAGAGGAACAGAGAGCGCCCCGGGGTTACCCACGGCACGAACCCCCCGTCTGCCCCCGGCACGGGCTCGCTGCTGCCTGCTGAGACCCGCGGGGGCGGGCAGGGCTGGGCAGGAACCTCTCGGGGAGAGTCCCTGAGCACCACCACAAACTGCCGGCAGAACCTCTGCCCGGTGCCCGGCGGGAGCTGATTCCCACTGCCACTGGAGCTCCTTCACAGAACACCTCTCGTTTCTCCAGACGTTTCCTCAGCACTGCCAGCATGGGCTGTCAGAAAGGGCAGAGCCACCAACATCCACCCCGAGGGGCATCACCCCCACATCCCACCCAGCCCCGACCCCTGCGGACACCCCACATCGCTTCAGGGGCGGCCTCCCCATGCCTGAGAGCTCGGCCATGCACAAACCAGAGGCTCTGGGAAACACGGTCTTTCCTTTGCATAATCCACTGGGGATGGGAACCCTCCACAATACTTCATTCATTTCCTGATTCATGCAGTGCATGGCTTGATTTTTTGTTTTTCAGCTGGAGACCTGCCCAAACGCAGTAATCCGTGACAAAGGGGCAGAGCTGGCATGGGGAACAACTGTTCCCTGACCAAACCACTGCAATAATCATGGATTTAAATGTCATTTGGAAGCATCCGTCTTCCCACTAAAATGTAATTATCATTTCCAGCTCGGGCAGATTGGTAACATTATCCAGATCAAGAAAAATGTAATTTAGCTTTGCAACTTCGCAGCAGCACCACAGCCCCTGCCCTCCCCAGGATAGGGACTGGGTGCCCCGCAGCCAGGATGGCATCCCAGCACTTCTGGCAGTGGTGCAGGGGCAGGAGGAGGGAACGGGGAGGGGCACAGCCCAGGCAGAGCTGTGGTGCCAGCCCAGCAGGGTTTGCAGCAGCGGTGGGCGATGCCGGGTGCTGGGATCACTGTGGTGCCGGCAGCTCCTGAGAGGAGGGCAGCAGAGCTGGGGAGGATGATGGGGAACCTCCTCCTCTCACCAAGGTCCAGAAACAACACCACTTGAGAAACGGGTCCCCATCCAAAAAATGGGGCAAAAATAGAAAAAAAAGATATAAATGTTGCTACCAACTTCAAGGCCACGGGCGGCGGGAGCAGAGCCTGGGGGAAGGGGGTTTGCAGGGTCCTGGCAGCAAAATGTTAAAAAGCTGTGCTGAAAATAGTCACTGCCTGGCCCCCCACTCCTCCAGCTTCGTCACAGTCCTGAGCACAACACATATAACTTGCAGAAACAGGGGGAAAACAGAAGCCAGGAAGCCCCTCCTGATCTCTTCCTTGCCAACGAAGGACTCTTACAGCCTGGGAGCTGTGTGGCTAAATTTAATTTGTAGCCTTGGTTCGAGATCTGTTCTGTGTCTTGGCTGGAAAAAAAAAGTCAATAATGGCTAAATTGAAAGTTTTACAATTTGCTCAGCTTTGACAAAGGCATTATGTACTGAGCCTTTGTAAAACCCTGCTCACTCGTGCTGCTGAGAACCCAGCAGTGCTCAGAGGCAAAGCCTGCTCGGGTGCAAGGGAGGCAGCGAGGGGCTTTGGGGCCAGCCCGTGGAAGGGCAGAGCTGCTGGGGGGCAGGTGCCTCCTTCATGCCTCTCCTGCTCTGTGCTCCATTACTTTGCCTCTTCTCCCCTCTAAAGTCAGTGGTTCCCCACGCTGCCTGTGCACATTTAAGGACGCCAGTGAATCCCAGCAGAGGAAACAGGCCTGTCGAGCTCTGCTGCTGCCAGCAGCTCTTTCAGGCTGTGTTTTCCCTCCTGGGGAGCCCTGGCTCCCAAGCTCCTGGTGGGCAGTGCTGGGGATGCTCCTTGGCTCCTGCGCCAGGACCACGCACTCCTGCAGCCTTTGCTGCATCCCCAGCCCCCAGGGAACTCCACAAAGTCTGAAGATGGTGAAAAATGAGTTGAGAGGGAAAAGGTTCCTGCTCAGGTCAGCTGCCACTAGCTCACAGTGCAATCTCCTCCTACACCCTACCTCTGGCTCTGAGCACAGCAGTTTTTGGTGCCTCCCCAACAGCTTCTGAGGAAATTCACAGGGACACCCAGCTAAAGCCCATCCACATCCCACAGCAGCAGGACAGCCCAGGAAACCCAAATCAAAGGGCTGCACTCACCCAGCCAAGGAACAAAACTCCAGCGTGCACCTCAGTGCCCAAACATCCCAGGCACCAACATCAGACACCCAACACCATTAGACACCAAATATCAGACACCAACTGCCACCAGACACCAAATATCAGACCTCTGCAGCAGCACAGGCCATTGCTACCACCACCTAATGAAATGCTGCAAACCTCAGGGCACAGACATCTCCTCACAGCTCTGACTTCACAGCTATGGGGAGGAAGAGGAGGTCCAGCCCCCCATGCCCCCACCCCAGGGGCTGCACCCTGCTCAGGGGTGGCTGCATGGGCAGGGGGACCCACCAGCTGCCATCGGGCACATCTAGAGTATATACTTCATTACCACAAAACAAGCCTTTTGTAAGTTAATTAAGACCTAATAGATGCTAATTTCACTTAATGAATATTCACCAACAATAGGCATGCCTCGGGCGAGCTGGGAGGCAGAAATTCATCTATTCAGGAGGCCGAATGCAAAACCCAGATGAGAGCTGGGTGCTGGAAACAGCCCCAGGGTTTGGAGGGGTTCCAGTGGCACCAGTGCTCCCTGGGAGCTGGCCTGGCCAGTGAGCTGGTGCCCAGCAGCAGATGCTCTGGGCAGGCTGGCACACCTTTAAAGGGTGGGGAAGGATGTATGCAGGGTTAAACACCCTCAAACCCATCCGGCCAGCCTGGCTCCAGCCACCCCCCACCCCTGCACCCCGGGGGGCAGTGGGCATGCCAGACTGCAGCTCTGCTTCTAGCTACAAAGTGAGCTTAAGCTTTATGCTGAAAAGACCTTGATATAGTCATTACAGGAACAACATATCAGGCTATCCAGAGCAGTACATTAAGAAAATCTAAGGAGAGAGGGAAAGCTATGGAGAAAATTGAATTGCCCTTTAGCATTTAATGAAGTAGGGGAAAACCAATTTTCATTAGGCTATGTTCAGATACTAGAGGAAGGAAAAAAAAAATTATTAAGCAATAATGCATGAAAAATACATCTGTGCCAACCAGGATCAAAGTAACGACCATGGCAGGAAGCTGGCTGTTAGTTAAAGCAGTTGTGTGAAATGATCAAGTCGGGCAAGCTGAGCTCCGTGTTGGGGCAGGTGCCCAGGGAACAGCGTGGGCAGAGCTGCCCCATTTACTGCTTGGTAACCTCCCTGTCTTCATGACCCAGCCAGGCACGGGCTGTGGGAACCTCTGCTCCCACCACGCTCTGACCAGCAGCTCCAGACAGGGGCTCTGGGAGATGGCTCCTGCCGGGGTGTGCCAGGGCAGAGTTGCCCAGCACACTGAAAAGCCTCAATCTGAAGCCAGCTCTCGGTCCCATGAACTCACCAGCTAAGTGAACTCCCTCCTTAACTGTGTTCTGCAGCGAGGGGAGCACGTGGAGCAGCACCCACCCATGCAGGGCCCGGGGCAGAGCCAGGGTGGCTGCTGAGCCCCGGGCGCAGCCACCATCCCAGCAGCAAGCTGAACATCACGCTGAGTTAACCACAGAATTCATTAATTAATGTCTAAATGCTTTGAGATTCTTAGATAAAAGGGGCTAATTAATTCTGGCCTGGCTTTCCTGCTTTTCTCCCTGATCTCAGCACATTTCTCTCCCAGTGCCCTAATTATAATTATTATTATTAGAAGCTTCTGAAGAAGCAGCAAAGCCTCTGATGTATAATTGACAGACATCAGCCACACGGTTTTTCTCCTCTCCCTCCCTCTTTCACAACAAACATGATGCTGCAGGCAGGGAATGGGAAATCCCATGAAGAGGACAGCTGATGATGGAGAGGAGAGAGAAGTTATGGTCTAACTCACAGCAAATGTAATGTTATTCACTATTTAATGCTGTTCAGTGCTATCCATAGGTAACTCCCAAGCAAGCCCCAGTGACCCCCTTGCTCACCAAGCCCACCTGGAAATGCAGCAGGAACAGAGTCAGACGTGTGAAACCTCTCACAGATCCCAGGAGAAAAGGGCTGAATGCTTCTTAGGCAATTTTTCACTCATAAATGCTGTTCTCTTGCAATGGAAACATTCTGAAAGAGCCGAGTGATTCTGATGACATTTGCACTGGGAAGGTGCTCAGTGAGATCACTCCAACACCTCCTGTCACTTTGACATCCATATTATTAATTTTAATATCACACTACATATAGTTAATTTTCTGTTCTAGTGCTTCAGACTTCCAAAAATGCAATGTTGTGATATTTCAGAATGAGTGTTACAAATTACTACTCTACATGAAATTTTAAAATGTGATTTTTTTTTTTACCTACTGCATTTGTGAAGTGCATACACAGGGGTGTGGGAGAAGGTGGAATAGGATGGAGGCTGCTGCCTCGTGCAGCTCTGACCTGACAGGCAGGAGAGCTCATGGTTCTGAGAATTATATTCCTTTTATACAGTTTTCACAGCCCTTTTTCCCAAGGTTTGGGTTTTGGGTGGGAGGAATTTTGCAGGTTATTTTGGCTTGTTGTTTTGGGTTGGTCTCCAGCGAGGCTGCTCCAGAACAGGCACCACATTGAGCCCAGGAGTATTTCAGGAGCCCCAGGGGGGAGCAGTGGCCTCAGGCAGGGCACACAGGTCACACGCCACACACCTTCCAAGGCAGGCAGAGATGTTTTCAGTACCCAGCCCTTCATCACCTCCTGCACGGTGTGAGGGCTGGACCTGCCTTTCAGCCCATGACCATCCTCATCTCAGCCATTTTTCCCACCCTGCTGTTTCCAATCCAACCTTGTCCATTTATGTTGTCCTTTCACCTTTTATTCTTCTTCTTGCTTCTTCTGTGTTAGGGTTTTGTTGTTGGTTTTTCATTTCTATTTCACATTCCTTTTCTTCTTCCTCGTCCCCATGACCTGAACCTCTCAGACACTCCTGGTTTTTGCAGTCTCCTCCACACTTTTATCTCTTCTGCTGAGGCTAATTGCAGCAACTGATCCCCATTTGAGAGGTAATTAACAACAGTGCCCAGGTAGGCAGGACCATCAGCAGGTGGGAACGGGGTGAGACCCCCACCCTGAGCCAGGCAGCCTCTGGGACCACCCCTGGGCAGCTCCTCATCACCTCCATCCCATGGGGGTCCCACCACCTGAGTGCTTGGGGGGCCAGAGCCTTCACCTTTGTTGCCAGCCTTGTGAAGCGAGTATTTTCCTTTCAACGCCAAAAAAATGAAGTGTTGAAGCTTTTAAAAATATCACACATTATTCATTCGGTAAATAAAAAATTGATTGCCTCTAGGCCTGGAGATAAGGTGATGTTGGGAAAGTGACAATTTGATTTAGATCACTCATCCATGCATGCACAACGCCTCGAACCGTTTTTGCATCCATGCATGAATTAAAGGTGTTGTGATTGATGAGAGACCCAGGTCTAATTGGTGTTTTAATAAATACATTCTGACTTGGTAATCGAGCTAAATTTATCAGCAGAAAATGCCCCTGTCTAAATAAAATTACTAAGGTAAAGCTTAGGAACAATGACAAATGCCAGGCAAGTAATTGGCTCTGGGATCAGTGTTGGCAGCAGGATGGACACGTGGTGGATTTATTTGCATTTAGGATCAAGTATCTTCAGCAAAATTTCAGCAAGCAAACAAAACCAGGGAAGGACTTGACAGAAATGTTATTGGTTTGAACTCTCGCATATGTTCAAAGGCAGCAGGGAAGGAGGAGGACAGGAGTTGGTGGAGGCAACGGCTGCCAGGAACAGTTAGTCAGTTAATACAATTTTTTTTACCCTTCTGGGAGCAGCTACAGTCACCTGGGTGCTGCATTCTGCAGATACCTGGCTCATTCTACTAATTTAAATCTTCTGAACTTGCCAAGCCAGTGTAAAACCCAGAATTGTTCACCCATGGCCTCTGTCTGGGGAGGTCTGCAATTTGTGCAAGAGAATTTCAGCCCATCCCTAGCCAGGGATGCACTTGAGTCAGGAGCCTCCCAGCACTCAGTCATTTCACCAGCACTCCTGTGATCTTTCCCAAAACACTCAACTCTGGATAGGAACTTCTGTAAGAGAATCAAATTTGTCTGAAAATAAAAATAAGTTCCCCAAATGAGGGAGAAAATGTGAGACCTGGTGTTAAAATACCAGAAGGCATATTAAATGAGCCAAAATATTTATACATGGATCTTTCTCAAAGTAAAATGTGATGAAGTGAAAATTCTGAGTGCAAAGAGAAGCACAAAGTGTGAGCAGCAGTATGGTAAGGAACAGAAAGTGTTTAGAGAAATTGGTCAGCTGTGGTCACTGACTTTGTCAGATGGTTTCTGAAAGTTGTGATATCCTCCAGGTTGTACAGACTCCTCCTTGAACCTCACAACAGAAGCCTTGTTATCAGAGGAAAACCTCTTCTCTGGTCAATTTACTCTTTTGAGCATCACTTTGCTATGCAATAAACATTTTTTACCTCAGCTAATGTCTCCATCATTAATTCAGGTCATCTCTCAACTTTTATTGTTTCTGATTATGGCCTCTTCAGACTGATCCTTTCTTTAAACCTCTTTCCCAGCCTCAGCATAGCTGCTGTGTGCTGAACAAAACCCTCCTCTGGTAGCACTGTGGAAGCCACCCAGGCCTGCACAGCCCAGATTTATCTGCCTTTCTACCTGCTAGTTCTCATCCACCACGTACAGTCTGTGCTCAGACTGGAGCAGGAGCAGGGCTGAGCAGTACTCTCAATTCTCACCTGGATTTTTCATTGACAGTTTAGTGAGCATTTAGCCTGAAGAAGAAAAGTAAAATTAATAGCCTGGTTTGTAGGATGAGCTGAAGAGGTCTGACTGTTCAGCATTTCCAAGACAAGAAGACATGATTCAAGGAGTAATCCAGGCTTCCTTGCTTTGTTCTCCCCTTTCCAAATACTGTGATTACAAGCAACACTTGGCCATCAGGGCTGGGGCATTTCAGTCCATCTTCCTCTGGCACAATTACATTGATACAAAAAACTGACAGCCAAGTTTTCTTCTGCCAATGGTGTTAGTGCTCTCTGTTCTTCTGTCAAACATCCTTAGCTCAATTAACAGAGAATTAATAGCTGCCACCATCAGTGTTTTCCTTCTTCAAGTGCAGCCTTGCCCCCTCAAATGTAAGAATTTTCTGTACCTTTTTTTATTTATTATTGCTGTATTAATACCTTATCTTAATACAATGCTTCCTTTTACCTTCTGTAACTTTAAATTGGTGCTCAGGAACTTGAAAGTGAAGTTTAATTGAGCTAAGCCAGGCTGGGTGAAAGAGTGAGGGCTCTCCTTGTCCTCCCTGAGCAATCCCTGGTGTGAGTCCTGCTCCACCCTTCCCTTAGCAGATGTGGGACCCTCAGGTAGGAACTGCACCAACCAGCCAGAAACCAGGGGAATGGTGCAGGCAGATCATGGATTGAACCCCCTCTGTTGTTTTGCACTGAGGTACTCCTGATGTTTATTTAGAAAGAGATTCCAATCACCCATTAATTGAAGCACAGGTAAAACCTGTCTGAGTAATCAGCCAACACATCCCTTCCCAGGGCCCTCATTCTGCAGATACAGCTTCCACTCAGATCTGAGCCCTGTTTTGGACACCCACTTTAATCAGCAAAGCCAAAGTGTGCATTGCTCCTGCTTCTTGAAGATATGTATTATAAAGATAAATATTATAAATTGCCAGCAGATGGTTATGGAAATACAGGAGCCACAGTTTTTGAATTTTTGAAAATTAGAACTCATGAACTCAGAAATGCTCTGGAGATATGAAGCTATCATGTCAGCCTATGTTGTTACAATTAATTGCAATCAGTTGCTAATTGAGAGCTATTTTAAGACTTGTCATTACTCTGAACATAATGTGGAATAATTTGTGTGTTCCCCTTTACCCCTACCAAGAATGACATCAGTGCAAAGAAATCTCAGGAAACAGTAAAAATGAGTAATAGGAGCCTGATTCCTGATTTCCTTCTGCTTCTTTGGCAGGTACAATAAAATCAGGAGTTGTAGATTTAAAAAAAAGTGTAAGAGACAAGGGCTGAGACAAGGAATCTCAGTCATCTTTTGGGGCTCCACCTCTAAAACCTCCCAAAATGTCAGCTCTGGTATCATGGAGTAAATAAATTTGCTTATTCCATGGATTTCCAGACAGTACCAGGGTCTCATGTGTTGAAACTAATGTCTTCCAAGAACATTGCACCTCAAATGGCAGCACTAGTGGTGAAAGAGTGCCAAGGGCAGAAGGCAAAGTGCAGCCTGCTTTGGCTGCTGCAGGAGGGGAACAGGTTTTCCAAAGCTGTGTCACAGACTCTGAAGTGGAACTGGAAAATCTGATTTTACAGGCAGAAAAAAAGGCAAGTTTAAAACACAGACACCTCCCTAGGTGTGCCACAGCATCACATCCACCAGACCCTGCAGGCTCCAGAGCTGCCAGGCTGAAGGCAGGTGCCCATCACCCAAGGGGCACAGGCCTCCTCCCCTGGCCACCCATGGCACATAAGGGCACTTTTCTGGGCAACAAACATGTCCCTGACCAGCTAGTGACTTCCAGGTCACAGCCTGGCTTGGGTTGGAAGGAACCTTGGAGATCATCTCCTTCCAACCCCCTGCCATGGGCAGGGACACCTCCCACAGAGCAGGTTGCTCCAAGCCCCATCCAGCCTGGTCTTGAACGCATCCAGGGATGCAGCATCCACAGCTCCCCTGGGCAACCCGTGCCAGTGTCTCACCACCCTCACAGTGAAGAATTTCTTTACATCTAATCTAAATCTCCCCTCTTTCAATTTAAAGCCATCACCCCTTGTCCTATTATTACAAATGCTTGTAAAAAATCCCTCCTCAGCTTTCCTGTAGGTTCCTTTGAAGTCCTGAAAGGCCACAAGAAGGTCTCCCCAAAGCCTTCTCCAGGCTGAAAAACCCCAGCTCTCCTATATAAAGATGAAACAAGGAGTGGGAGCTGGAGACCCTCTGGTTTAATGCTGGCAGCAGGAGAGATGCCCCTACAAGCAAGTGCACAAAAGCTGAAACCAAGAGGCACAGAGTCACCAACCTACGAGTGCATTAGCAGCAGCTCTTTTCTGCCTGGTTTAGCCCCATTTGCTGGTGTTCCCCCAGGCCCTGATGGCACTGGCAGAGCTGAGGGGAAGAGCTGCTTTCTGGGTGGCCAGCAGTGACATGATCTATGGCCCTGTTGCAGGCAGATGAACCATGGCTTGTGCACCGGGCCCAGGTGGCAGCGAGAGGGCACAGGACCAGCCAAGCAGCCAGGAACGGTTCTCTGACTGAGAGAGCCAACTGAAAACCCTGCTATTCAAAACAATTCCTTGGAAAATCACTTCTTCTTCCCTGCTTACAGCCATTACTAATCTCCTCATTGCCATGATATGGTTTTGTTGTTATCCTGGCCCGTTTGTAATGATCTAACACCCTGCACTTATCACTTAGTGCTGCACAAAACAGCCACGTGTACCTGGCATGGGGTGGTGGCACCTCTGCCCAGCAGGCTGCACGCTGCCTGGGGCTCCCCCAGCACAAGGCTCCATCCTACAGATCCATCCCTGAAGGAAACCACAAATCACTTTCCCAGTTCACAGGGACTGAAGCTGCAAGGGGAGCACAGGTCACTGCGGTGCCAGGCCAGGGGTGTTTGCCCTGCCCTCCCTGCTCACCTGCCACCTACACAATAGTTTGGGTTGGAAGAGACCATTCAGATCATCAAGTCCAACCATTAACCCAGCCCTGCCAGGTCCCCACTGCCCCGTGTCCCTCACACCACACCCCCATGGCTTGGGAACCCCTCCAGGGGTGGGGACTGCACCACTGCCCTGGGCAGCCTGGCACAGGGCTTGTGCTGAGGATCAGCCTCAGCCCAGAGCTGCCCCCAGCAGTGCTGCTCCCCAGCCACCCAGCAGGGCAGGAGAACAGGAGGAAGAGAAAACAAAGAGCCCAGGCTGAGA
>NW_008622747.1:3039-6729 GCF_000691845.1 Merops nubicus | reverse complement strand
GAAGGGCCGGGCTGGCGCTGCCCCCGGCACCCAGCACATGGAGCCCGAGGAACTGTCGCTCCTGCCGCTCACTAGCGTGCGGTTAGGCAGCTGCTCCAGCGAAGCTGGGGGTGTCCATAACCTCTGGCCAGTCCACCGTGCACAAACACAGCAATTTGAGTCCCCGAAATTGATTTATTTGGAAGAACAACGTAAAATAACAAGGTTTTGCTTCTGGCTAGGTCCAGAAATGCTTCGCTATCTTTGTGAAATAAAAAGAGCTGAGGACTTTGTGCCTCCTTCTTGTATTTCAATGTAACTGCTTTTAGAATACCTCCATCATTTTAGGCCAGAAGAAAGGTGTTTTCATGTCAGCTTCCTTGGGGCAGTTAATGAATGTAGTAGCATGCATGGATGAGGACAGTACTCAGTCCAAGAAAAAAGAAAAGACAGAGAAAGGACTGGTCAGCTCTACATATTTCAAACTAAAAAGTCTCAGATAGGTCCTTCCTCAGATGATTTTTTCCATTTTAATTATTTCTTCAATCTCTACTGATGTTTTTTACCATCATCATCAGGCAGTATTTGCATTTGTTTGTTTTGATATTAGACTGTTGATGGACAACATGTGAAAGAACCAAGCCACAATGAGTTCAAAGATATTACCACTTTGTCATTAATGTAGCTCGGGGTTATTTGTCACCAATCTCACATCCTCAGATACCAGTTGAAAATCTGCTGAAGGAACATACAATTGGAATGGACCATCTGTACCAGAGTCCAGTCAGGATCATATGATCCCGTGGGGTGTTTTTACCACCAGAAGATGGTCTCCAGGTTAGCAGACCCTCTCCTGAGCCTCTCTGGCCGTTTGGAATCCATAGAGCAGGCAAGGGACTGTCTCCTGGGGAGGCAATAGGGAGCACTTTGCAAGACATTTTATCTGCTTTGGTGGCATGTGGCTCTCAGTGGCAGCACTGCTGAATCCACCTCTGTCGTGTTGGGCTCTGTGCATGTCTAAGGGCTAAGCCAGCAGGTTCAGAGTTCCTTACACCCATCCCTCCTCTGCCTGCCCTGGCAGCACACGCCCCACGGCGCAGAGCCTGGCCACGAGCCCGAGGAAATACTGAACCCCTGCCCGTCACCACAAACTGTGCTGCCCCGAGGAAGTGACAAGCTGCCTGCCAGCTTTACACCCGTGTGCTTCACAGATTAGAATATGGCTTTAGGTATTTAGGTGCTTTAAGCCTGACTGGGAGATTTTTTTACCCCCATAATAATGAAGCGGAACTAAATGATCTATTTTCCAATATGCCACAAGGCTGATCAAACAGGAGGCTGGAAAAGGGGGTTTAGAGGCAACGTTTAGCTTTGGGTATTCTTTTGTTTGTTTGTTATTTTTTAACAGTGGGTTGAAGAAGATTACAAAGCCTGAAATGAATATAAATATTTTCCTGATTTGAAAAAAAAAAGGCAGACGAGGACTTAATTTAAATGTTGCCCTGAGGACCTGGCAGCTCAAAGCCAACACTGTGGACTCGTGTAGTAGGCCTGTAAAGAACAATTCCTCACCAAAAGAAAACAAAACTCATCTAGTTGTTTTTGCTTCTCAATGTTCTTCTAGCCCAGCTGTGTGTTGTGCTATTAGTGGCATATTCACACTAGAAATTAGGAAACTATTTACAGTGGTAGCACCTACCTTAATCTTCTCAGCTTCAAAATACTTTCTAGCATCAATTGATTCCTGCAAAGCCCCTGAAATGGCTGTGATAGCATTCAGTCCTCATTCAATAACAGTCCTCCGAGCTGTAACAGCACTTCCCTGGGAAACCTTAGAGACTTTCCTCCTGGCCCAGCTGGGCGTGGGCAGCCTGCCTGTACCCGTGTGGCACAGGGGGGCACACAGCTGCTGTGCACACCCAGGCACAGCCCGTCTCGCCCGGGGAGCCCCGGCTGGACACTGACCCCCGTCACAGCCCCGCGGCCTCCAGGAGCCCCGGGGGCTTCCCTCAGTTCTGCACCCCAGCCACGCCGTCAGGTGTGAAGTCAGGCTCCAGGGGGTTAAGCAGGGAGTGCAGCAGAGAGAGGAGGAAGAGCGAAGGATGAAGGTGTGTCAGGGTGCTGCTGCTAGCAGAGAGAGGAGGAAGAGGGAAGGATGAAGGTGTGTCAGAGTGCTGCTGCTAGCAGAGAGGGAAGGAGAGAACCAGGGGAAGGAGCGTGGCTCAGAATTGCTGAGGGATAAGAATTAGACTTCTGTGGAGCACAGAAGGACAGGAGAAAATCCCTCTAGCTGATTCTGAGTTATGAGGAAGAGATTGACTTTGGCAAAGTGACAAGTTTGGGTGGAAGAAGCCTATGGCAGTTGTGGTATTTGGGGTGGGCCATGGTGCAGACCCTGTTGTTGAAGGGCTGACAGGAGGCAGGCTGTAAGAACCAGGGAGACCCCTCCTGCAGGTGAGGCGTGGGGAGCAGCAGCCATCACTAGTGAAGCATTTTGAATTTTAATTACAGTAGAAAGTTAATTCAGGTCCTATAATTTGTATTTGAACAATTATTAGGACTTAGGAATTTTAACTCTGTACCTTTGTCAGTGTCACACAACACTAGATGTCCCGATACATTTGGGGGGTCCTGGATTTACTTATAGCATTGATGTTAGTTAATAGGTGTAGTAACACTGATACAATTTTTTTCTATCTGTAGCACTTACTTGAGAAGGAAGCTTAAATGTCCATATTGATAGCTGGGTAGAACAGGGCAGGAAGGGGCCTGGTGAGGTGTCAGAGCGAGTCAGGAGTGGAGCACCAGCCTGCTGCTTCCCAGCTCCCACTGCGTGACCTCCAGACAAGCCCTCCTCATTCATCCTGGCACTCAATTTTTTCTGAAGAAACCTGGCAAAGGATCAGGCAAAGCGTAATGGAAAAGCTGCTGCTCGCTGCAAGCGACAAGCCCCAAAGCATTTTGCATTTATTTTTGTTGCATTTGGAGACACAGACTCAGTAATCTAATATGTCCTTTATGTCTTATCTTGTGTTGTTTCTAAGAAGATTGTTTAGTAAGCATGCCACCTTTAGGCATTATTGACGAAAACCATTTGAAAATGGAACCTTAACAGAGTGCTGCTTAAAAAACATGAAAGCACAGATCGTGCTTAGAGCAAATCTAGGGCTCCATTGCCAGCCAGCACAAATAGCCACCATTTACTGCCTGCTGAGCTGCACTCACGGGGGATGTAGTCCACTAAAGACATGCTGTGCTTAAATTTTCTTAGTTTAAAACCTTACATATGAACATATGGTAGAAACACAATGAGGCTGTTGTATATAGTGGACATATTACTGGAAAATAATACACCTTTACTTACCCCTCTTTTCTTATTTGCAGATCAGTGCAGCTGTAAATAACACCTAAATGTGTTTGTTTATGTCCAGATTGTGTCTTATACCTGTTAATTAACAGGTACAAAATATCTGCATCTCTGCCTGGTCCCTTCGGAATTGTAGAGGGGGTTTTTAAATCACTAATCAATATCTTTTTTTTATCTGTTGAGAACAGGGCTTAATGTGAATGTAGCAAAAAAATGCTACAGTTGGTGTTTTTACTTCTGTCCTTTAGTGAATGCCATCCAAAATGGGTTCAGCACTTACTGTTCTTTGCCATCTCTGCTAAGTAAAATAGAAATTCTATATAAATATATAATTATTCATTAAT
>NW_008622747.1:0-2963 GCF_000691845.1 Merops nubicus | reverse complement strand
ACTCTTAAAGCTAGTATTAAAGCACTTTGGGGAAGATGGGGATAACTCTGACCCAATTTTTTGCTGAAGTGATTAGTAGTTCTATATGCCTCAAACTGAAATACATTAAAAGGTGCTGTCTTGTTAAAGTTTTATCTCTGGTGATCAAGTTTCTTTGAGAAATCTGTAGTTAACTAGTCAAAAATAGATTCACTAACAGTCACTAAGTAATTTCTGAATATTTAGGTCAGTCATTCTCATTTCTAGTTTTCGTCTTTTGAGGCAGAACCTGATGCAGATAGTTACTGATTTGGACTCGCTTTTGTTTCCACCAGAGCTAGTGTGAATTTTGGCATTAACTTCAGTGGCCAGGACTTTTTATGAAGGCTTTCTCTAAAATGATCTTCAAATCAGTTTCCTCTGATCTGGAGGAAATGTTTGCAGAATGGAGCAGTTTCCATGGTGTCAGTGTTCCAGCCTGAAGCTCACCACTGCCCAGGCTTGCCCATCTTCCAGCATGCCCAAGGGTGCCCCACATGCCAGAGGGTCAACGAGGAGAGACTGAGTGGGACAGGCACACGACTAAGGGGATTTGGTTCTAAGGATTGGTTGTGTGCTGTGATTTCTTTTTTTTCTTGACCAGTTCATGTGTACTTTTTGCAGTGGGCCTTTTATTTTTCACTTTCTTTAGGTGTTAGGGGGGAACAAATACAGATACTGGACTGTCAGATTAGAAATTACTGTAACTTTTCCTTTCAAGATGAGAGAAATCTCTCTCTTGCTGTGTAAGCCATTATTAAAAGTCTTCAGCATGTCTGGAGAATCACAGCCACGGGTCCCTGCAGGGCAGCTGCCGCTTTGCGTAGCACCAACACCCTTTGGAGCTCCAGCTGGGGAGGTTGGTGCCCTGAACGCTGCAAAGCTGCCCCCGTGGACTTTGGTACGTTCACACCTCCTCCTCCCAAGCTGCCCTGCAGCCTGCAGAGGACACGGTTAAATGGCAGCCTTAACAGCACCTGATCAGGTTCTCTGTCCAGCTCAAATGCAGCAGCCTGTCAGTGTCACCTCCTTTGCAGCTGGGCCTTGTGGGCTGACCCATACCTTGCTCCTGCTCACAGCCAGTTGGTTTGGTTAGTCAGAAGCTCTTTTGACTGAAATAGCTACATCAGTGTAAGCCCAAGATGTTTTAGGTTATCTGGCAGAACTTCTTTCCCTTCCTTCTCTGCTATGTCGATTCTATTTGGACCTGGGGATTTGCTGAGCTTTAACAATCCCATTATGATCAGAGCAATGCAATTTGCCTGTAGACAAGCTCCTAATGACATTTACTGTGATTATACCTCTGTCAAAATTACAGTATTGGTTCAGAGCCATCTAATTATTTAAAATAATTATTTCCAAATAATCGTAATATAGATCACTCATCCTTTCTCATAAATATCTTCAAATATCTTTTCTTCAAATACCTTTCTTCTGCTCTTTATTGTATTCATGTTATGAGGCCTCCTCTTGTTTGGTCTCAGGGAGAGGTCCAGTGCAGGCAGCCTGGGCTCACGTGGGTGTTTGGACTCCGTGGTGCACGCCTGGCAGAGGTGTCACTGATGGGCTCAGAGCTACAGGCAGAGCTCTGCGTGGTGCTCTGGAGCACTGGGCTGTGCCAGCTGCCCCTGGGGGCAGAGCCCGTGGCAGGGGCCACTCAGAACCCGGCTGTGCCACCACGATGCCACCCGCGAGGTCCCCTCACAGCAGCAGGTCTCCTGCCCTGCCCTACAGTCCCTGCTGTGAGTGCTGCATCCTCCCCTGAGGTAAAGAAGGTTTTGTACAGGGGCAAACGATGCTGCAGGTGAGGCTGAGGGGGTGCTGGGAAGTCATGCTGTTAATTTTACAGCAGGAAGTGAATGCGCAGAAGTCCACATCATCAGGAGGTGCCACCAGTCCCCAGTTCCTTTGTTCTAGTTCTGTATGATAGATTTAAAAGCAGCTACCACCAATTTAAAATTTAGCTGTTTTTTTTTTTTTTTTTTAGTTACGTGAGCTGTGAGAATCAGGTCTGATGTTTTCAATTTCGAAGTTGTTTTCTAGTGTTTACCTTCATTTCCAAAACAAGCCCTAATTTATACATTAAAAGAGTTTTGTCTAGATCATTTTTATATGTGATTTGGTCATCAGCCGTTTTGTTGCCATTGGTGGGATGTTCAAGAGATTTTGTTTTGGTCCTGAGCATCATCACCGAGTGTGTCTGTATTTCCTCACAGCAGATTTCCACCCTGGGCAAGACAAATCCCAGTGGGGTGTGGCTCCCGGAGAGCTGCCCTGCCCCTGCACTGGAGTTCCCTGTGCTGGGGTTCATGCTGCCTCCAGTGGCTCCTGGCACTGCAGCTGGGGCCTGGCCAAAACCGAGTTTTAGAAAAGTAAGGTTCACATCATCTAACTGGTAGAGCTGGAATTTGTAATTTTTTTTTTCCTGGACTTTCCATCTTCATTGTACTCTCCTTGGCTCAGAATCTCCATGAACTTGAACCTTGTTTGGTGATTTTGTGCTTATTCTGGCCAGTTGTGCTAACACCCTACAATGGCTGTGCCTTTTCTCCCCCTTTGGAGAAACAGATCTTCTGGCCTTTAACACTACACAGAACATAAGTTTAGTCAATCTTAGCTTTCTGTGCTTTGATACTTGATGCTTGAACATTGTAGGAGATACAGAATGAAAGTTTCCCGTTCTCCTCTCCTAACTGAAGAGCGTGTCTCAAGCTCCCGGGCTGGGGCATTCCGTGGAGCTGTGGCTGGTCGGACAGAACCAGGACTGGAACTGGAGGTCTCAGGGGTCTGCCGTGTGCGGGGCAGGGGGCAGCCCGCAGCGTGGCCCTGGGCTGCCCGAGGAGGGCGCCGGGAGCGGTGCCGGGTGGGAGGAGATGCTCTGCCCGAGGAGCCGCCGGGCTGCCCGGGCACCGCGGGACCGAGCGCACGGCACCGGGCGCACAAAG
>NW_008622746.1:77886-81656 GCF_000691845.1 Merops nubicus | reverse complement strand
CCAACCCACCCACCTCTCTGCTTCCCTACCTGCCTGCCTGCTTCCCCCCTTCCCTCCCCCCAACATTCCCATTTCTCTAATGTTATCATTCATCAAAATGGCGTCGGTTTTCAGCATCTACCAGTCTTTTTATTTAATATCCACGCCGGGTCTGCACAGCCGTGACCCTACGGAGACTAGGAGGGAGCACAAGGGGCTTCTGCAGCCCAGCTATCTCCCTCGCCCGTTTAACGATGGACGAAAATAAATGGCAGCTGGAAGGAGTAGGCAAACGCACTTTCCTCCTTCCACATCCTCCGGGTCGCAAGTTGAATTTCAGCCTTGCCGTGCGTTTTCCTCCTCCTTGGCCTCACTCCTATTGTCAGCGCCTACACGGCATGTGTTTGCCGTGCGGGGGGCGAGGGCTGGCTGGCTGGCTGCGGGGATTCGCGAGTTAACATCCTGCTCTTCCTGGAGGAGATGAGTTATAACGGGATCAGCATCTCCTCTGTCCGTTTGCACTGGAGTCGTCATAACAATGCACCGAGGCAGAGGTGAATGTATTTACACGATATTAAGAGCAGCGGTGTGACTGTACATGGTGCGTGGTTCAGCCAGCTACGTTAATACGGGTGGGCATGACTGTCACACGCAGACGTTTTCCTGAGACGCTCTATAGTCTCGGATAAGAGAAGTAAGGTGAACTGGAACCGTCCCTTCCGCTTAGGGGGAAAAAATGACAACTTTGTGAAACAGTTTTCATGATAAAAATCTCGATATTCATGCCGATGGGACCTTGGCTTAATTACTGGGGAGAGCCTGAGCCTGGGAACCGGCGTACCCGTACTGCCTTGCACTTTTTGAGAGCTGGTTACAGAAGGTTTTCAGACTTCAGTGTAGCTGGATTTAGCAGTGGCGTGAGGGCACAGACAATTGTGCAGTTGCTGAATCGGAATAGGAATCCTTTTTTTTCCCCTTCCATTCATTCTGTATATTTTTCTTTTCCTATTCTGATTGTGTGCTTCAGTGCTAGTAGTTGGGTGGAAGAATGGCATTGTCTCTCTCGTCACCTTTTAAGTGCATTTAAAATAAGTGACTTAGGCTTTTGATCAATTGGGAAAAATTCTTCTTAATGTCCTTTAATTAATAAGCTTAAAAGAGATCATTGTCGCTTAAGAAGTGCTAAAGGAATACATCAGGATTACTTAGGCAAGTGATTCCAACCGCACCATGTTGAGTTGTTTTCTTGGCAGTGGCTGAAATGCTTGGAATAGAACCCCACATTTTGGGTGGGTTATTTGGTAGCAGAGTAGTCGTTTTGCTCCCTTAGGAAGAATGCGGGCAATAGCTAATTGCTATGCTTGTGTGTTTACTAATAATAAACAAATAGCCCATCAGAATTTACAATTTATCCGTTTTTAGTTTTGGCATTTCTTTTGCGGTATTTTCAAGACAGGTTGTAGTTCTCACTGGGCACATTTTTGTGCGAGGCTTTATTTTTTTTTTTAAAGGGATCCAATCATTTCAGCATGCTTTGGTTACCATTGGGAAAAAAAAAATGAATTTATATAATTTGGATTTTATTATTTTACAAAATTAAGGAAACTATGTGGATTCTTTTAATTTGCTAAGAATAAACATACTTTTTTTTTAAAATGTCAAAGGCATAGTCTAAACATGTCTTGTAGAATGACGCAACTAGTTAGATGTAAATGCATGAATTACTGATCAAGTTTAAAGTGGTAACATTTTGGTTATTTGTGGGTCTGGGGAGGAAAATAAAGTCTGTAAGCCGTATTAACCATGCATATCTCAATTTTTCAGAGGATGGCCAGTATTTTCTAAAGGTCCTCATACCTAGTTATGCTGCTGGATCTATAATTGGGAAGGGAGGACAGACAATTGTTCAGTTGCAGAAAGAGACTGGGGCCACTATCAAGCTGTCTAAATCCAAAGATTTTTACCCAGGTAGGTGCAAAAATTAGACAATTCTTTATTTTTAAATCTGAAGGGATGTATGTGTATGTCAATGTGTTTCAAATATGGACGACAAAGCTTCCAGTGCAGGTGGAAGCTTTATTTCTTAGAAAAGTGTGTTATAAAGTGCAACAGTGAATATAAATGTTTGGTCTCTCTTGGTGTATGGAGTTTCCTGGGCACTAATGGCTCGAAATACATTTAAAGATGTTTGCAGTGCTTCTGCAAAAGAGTATTTTCATTAACATTTTGATTGCTTTGTTTTCTACTTTTTTAAAAAATAAAAATCTAGCTTTAAGGAACCGACTTGACAGCTGGTGTAAAAATAATTGTCCATTTGAAGTTTCCAGACTTTTTAATGACAATTAAGCTAGAATGAGTAAAAATGAGAGGCTGCCTCTTAAGGAATGGGACATTTGCTTTAAATCCATTATGTACCTTCTTTCTGCTTCAATGCTTTGTTCACTGGCTCTGGAGAGAAGTAAAGAGAAGTGCTGCTCTTTAGGTATTATTTATATTATGTTTATCATGATGGTGGAAAAGTTGCTTATAAAAGTGAAATGTTTTGGACAAATAAAGAAATCAGTATTTTATATCTACTGTGTTAATGCGCAAGAAATAAATTTTCAATATTTGCGTCTAAATACCTGATTTAGCGTTTCTCCTTTAAGATTTCTGAAGACGAAGTTTTACATAATGGTATAGATTTTAGCGTCTACAAATGTGTAATTCTTTTTTCCTAAAGATTAGCAAATTAGCATTCTGTAATTGAACTTTGTTCTAGAGGACATTTTAAAAAGTGATGCAAAGTAATAACATAGCTAACACTTCTTGTGGTTTTGTTTTGCTGTTTTGAAGTGTGACTGATTCAGAATTGAATTGAATAGCTGTTATGGACTTTTCTTCTGTAGGAATATTAAAAGCTTCTTTGCATGTGATATAGTTTAATAAGATGACTGAGTTCTACAAAATAGTGAAGGCAGTTGGTATAGACATAGAACACTAACACTGGAGTGTTTAGCTTTCTTGTTCTCTAACTTCAGTGTTAGGCAGAATTGGGTAATTTTTTATTAACGGAGAGATTGTGGTCTATTTACAATGATAATTGTTGATGTGGAAATTGTAATGCACCTGTTGTACATCTCTTTAATGAACGTAGTTTATAATACTTAAATGTCAGGGGTTCAAGTAGTGTATGTAGGTTTTTCTTCTTGAAGGATACAGCTTATGAACTGCTGCTTGGCATCTGACTTCTTTTTTTACTTTAGAAAGTTAGAAAAAATTATCTTTTTTTTTTTGAAAGGTAAGTTAGGGTGGAAAGAATCAATGTAAAATTGGAAAAACTCTTGGAAGAAATAACAGCGTTCAAAAGAGACTGATTGCAGAATTAATAACATAATCTGGGTAAAGAGCTGCAATAGTAAATTAAATTCACTGTCAATAGATGAAAATGACATAGATTTTCTGCATTATACATGAGGTGGTATCAGATATGCAAAGATGTTACAGAAAATTGGTGTTTATGAAGAATATTCCAAATACTAAATTACAAGGCTTTTCATTTTACTACAGTTTATTTACACTGGCTTGGAAAGGACGCTCCAAAGATTAAATCTTTTGTTCAGTGATTTGGCGTAGTTCTTCTGTTTTTTGGTTAAATCAGAATTACACATGTTTTTTTGTCTAGCAAATTGTAAGGATGCAGCAGTAGTATCAGAAGAACCTTTGAAAAATAAAAATTAGCAAGCTAGAATGGCATGAGTAAAAGGGTTTGTGGCATAAACACATGCTCTCTTAAAATCAGTAGTAATAAT
>NW_008622746.1:58779-77855 GCF_000691845.1 Merops nubicus | reverse complement strand
CAGGAATGCTCAAGCAGTTTCACTGTAACAGGTGCAAATGAAGTTCCAGGTTGACTTGATACAGTCTACTTTGAATTTGCATCTTGTGTCATATAGTAAATAAGTGCTTGAAGGAAGCTGGTGACTAATACCTGCTAAAGCAGGGAGCATGGATGAGAAATGGATTCCAGCATGGCCAGCTCTCATAAGTCTATCTGTTTGCATTTGACCACCAGCCCATGGAATTTTCAGAGGTCCTAGCATTCCCTGAGCTGATGGCTTTTGGGTGTCTTCCAGACTCCCGTGTTTGCACAGCATTAGGGAATACAAACCTTGTGAAACAGCTGATATAAAGACACGGTTAATTTCTCTTACAAAGTTTCTCAAATGATTATTCTTTTTTTCTAATACAAGTTACTGAGTCCATACCTCTGATGCATGTGACTGTATATGTGTAATGTACATTTTGCTATGCAGTGTTCTCTCGCTGAAACTTCTGTGAAACTTTTCTGTATTTCTGAAAAGTTTTAGCACAGTCTGAGTAGGTTGCTGTTTGGAAAGGAGGAAGTTCGTCGTAATACAGAAGTCATGAGTAGTTCCTGTGGTCTAATAGTGTTTGTTTTTTTTTTTTCTTTCTGTGATATAGGACTTCAGTATGCAGACTGATTTCTGTTGGAAATATTTTTTTGCATCAAAAGGTGAAATAATTACTGAAGAATTATGTGGCAATTCTAATTACAAGAAATTGAAGGAAAAAGCAGCTTTGCACTGAACATTTTAGTTTACGCCTAAGAAGCAGTATATAAATACGTTACTGTGCACTACAGTTTTATTTTCAGTACACAATGTATTTTCTCTTTTCAGGTTACCAGCTAACTTTTTCTAATTGTCTGGACTTCTGCAATATGGTTATTGTACTTAGATTATCTCTGCTTCTTTTCTGTTTAGGGTTGTGCTCCTAGATTAGTGGAAATGAAATTAAAATGGCAAAATTCGCCATGGTTGCTGATCCTTCCTGCAGTGAAGTACAGTGTGTATTGACTAGTAGGTTCTGGTCCAAAATTTAAATACATATGTAGCCATGCTGTTCAATATTAATGAAGTGAATTTCATGAAGTGGCTATTTTGTGAAGCTATTTTAATATACAGTTTTAGTTTGAGTAGTATAAGAGTATTTCTGTTATATTAAGCTCTCATTGTCTTATCTGTTTCTCATTCTGAATTGTAGACTGGACTGAAAACAACTCTGAACATAAGTATTTTCCCCTATTGCGAATGCTGGTGCGGACTCGCTTTCTCTCTCACGCAGTCTTGCACTCTCTCTCTCTCCTCTCCTGCCCCAGCCTCTCACGTACATCCACACACGTGCATGTGCATGCACAGAATTGTTACATCACATTGTGGTATTTATCCCCCAACAGGATCTTGCCTGGTCTGAACTTGGTGCTTGAGTGAATTTGAGCACGGTCAGTGTTTTTCAGTTTATTGGAATATGAAGACATATGTGTACTGGAATTAGGTCATATTAAGAGCAAAGATTAATAAAAATACAATTAAATGGGGATAAGGCTTTACTGCTTTTTTAACAATAGATTAGCCATGTTGTTTTTATAGCAGTTTTCTAATCAGTAGTGATCTAAATGTTTGCAGAATACAAAAGGTGGGAGTTTCCTCCCCCGCCTTGTGTAGAGTGTATGAAGTGTTGTGTGGCTACGTTTGGGTGTGTGTGTCCTGTATTTGAGATGTTTTGTATTTGAATATCAGATTTTTTTTTTTTAAACATTGATGTGTTATGAGAGATAGCCTAGCTAGTTGTTGTGCATGAGCCCCATTGAAAAGTCTCTTGCTCTGACTCTTGAAAACCTTTCAAACAGGTTGAATGTGTAAGTAACAGAACTTTACAGGAATTTATAATTAGTTAACTTTCTAGTTTCTTTACTCCTATTAAACTGTTAGGAGGGGGGAAGGTATAATGTATCAAGTTTGGCTCACCATTATTATTTCCTTTACATAATAAAGGAATTGTCATGTTAATTTATAACTTTTAAAAATAGCCTACAGTGTAGTAGGGAAAAGAATATGTTTTAAAAATCAACACTTGAAATAATGTTGAAGTGAAATACTGCTTTTTCAGCTATGGAAGAGAAAAAAGAGTAATGGAGTTAGAAGTGAGAAAGGTGGTAGTTATTTGCTGTCTGTTGTCATGGTTCCTTGAAGGTGCTTTGTCATACATCAGTAAATGCATCTCACTTTTATTCTTGATACTTCTGATTTTTTCAAAAGCATTAGCATTACATAATTAGAGACTTCATAAGTATCTTAATATTTTCAGTTTCTTTTGTAACAGTTTACTTACATGAGTAGCTTTGGAAATAACGGGACTGAGGAAATGAGTAAAGAGTGAGTAGAGATTTGAGAAGTAGAATCTAAAGCTGTGCAGGTTTCTAAAGTAATCATTGATCCCTCTACTAGTTAAAAAAAAACCAAACAAACAGCCACCAAAGATCCCCAAGAGTTGATTGCCAGCTGTTCAGAGACATAATTCTCAGTTGGACAGTTGTCTGTTGCCTGGTTACTGGAACAGAATAAAAAAGGTTAGCCTGTTAGCCAGCAGATCCTTAGCATTTTACATTTAAAAGGAAGCTGAAACTGAATATGTAACTTGGTATAATCCTTAGATTGTTACTTATCTAACTCACCCAGTGTACTAGCACTTAGCAGCTTCTCATTTGGTAGGCTGAGAGAAATTTTAAGTAGAAGTTTAAGTAGAAATTTGGCACTGATTTCTTTTATGTGTAGGGACTTATTCATGTCAATGAGTGAATAAACCTTGGCATAGTAAATGGCTTTGTTTTGCAAACAGGAAGTGTTCTCTTTCTTTCTCTAGAAAAAAGGTTTAAAACAACTTGAGATACATTTGGAATAGTCGAACTTTAATAAATTATATAGACTAGCTGTACATGCACTTGGCAAAGTAAAGAACAAAGTGAGCATGGCTGTTATCACAGGCAAATGCCATATTTAATAATATTCACCTTTTTTCTTGTGATTGCTTTTGAATAGTTTTCAATATAATTGAAACAAATGATTCTCAGTAAATTAAGAAACTTATGTAGATGAAGGTGCTTCTAGTAAAGGTATTGTTTTTTGATAAAGTTGAGATTTCTGTAAAGCAATTATTCATTAAGAATATCTAATTTCTGGAGTCATACATTCTGGGTGAAAAAAACAACAAACACAAAAACCCAAAACAAAACCCAAGAAAAATAACCAAAGTTAGTATGCACTGAAAATTTTTAATCTTCCTCCTTCACAAAGCTTAAGATTTCCATACAATACTTCAATAATATTTTGCAGATAGATCAAAGTTCTAATGGAAGTTAGAACTTAGGTCTGGGAGCTAATATTTTAAATATATAAACAGGAAATGTCTGAATCTCCTAATTGTTTTCCTCTTCTTCCTTGTGCAGTTAAAGAATTGCATTCTTGCTTTTCTTCATTAATGGGTGCAACCTGTAGCAAGCAATGCTTTTTTTTCACATACTCTTTGATCTTATTTGTTTTTTTAATTAACTTAGATATTGTCCTCAGTAGTTAACCATATAATTTATTTTGTCAGTGATTAGTATCTTTTTGGCAAGGGGAGAAAACTTCGGGTTTAGTGAATTTGTCAGACTGGCTTTTAGAATTGGAGCATAGAAGGATTTTGGAGGAAGACTTGTGCTTGATTTCTTTCTCATTTCCATCTGTGGATGCATCTCCAGCATAAAGTTAAGCAACATCTGTAAAGATTTGACTGGTAAACATCTCTCTGCTACTCATTGTTGCATCCTGCGCCAGGTGCAGTCAGCTTTGCAGTTGATCTTAAAACGAGGTTAGTTTGTTTTTTAGCACTTATCAATAGACCAGTGGGAGTTAGTGACTTTGTGAGGAGTGTGGTAGTTGTCAGTTGTCCAGTGCTGGAATGCTGCAGGTAATTGGGCTGGACTGGTGAGAACTGTGGCAGTGTGCTTCTCACGTTGCACTGCAGCTGCTGTTGATCTTAATTAATCTGACCCTCAGAGGCTGCAGTGTCATGGTGTAAAACGCAATACATACTAGAAGTGGAAAGGCTGCTTTTTCAACTCTTACTGATGGTCACAATTCTAGGTAGGCCTTTCGGTTTTCTAATTGGATTTGTTTGACACTGGCATAAAATTCTTAATGTACATGAGTCTAAAACATTTCCCTGGTTTATCAAATGTATCTGTGGAGTAATGAAGCTGGTAAACATGGTTTTGAAATGTCACCATTAAAATCGATTTAGTAAAAATATTTGTTTATTCTGACAACAAATACAGTTGTCTGTAAATGAAAAGAGCTGTATTGTTCCTGTCTGGTATGAATTTCTGGTGTACTGTAATACTACATGCACTCTGTAGTGGAGTATGCTTGGTGCTAGTGCTGCCTAGCTCAGTATTGTAATTCTTTTAAGGATTTCTAGTAACATGAAAACGTGAAATTGGAATTTGGTATTTGGCAGTTGAAGTAAATGAGTGTGCTGTGCATGTGCATTACTATTAACTTACTGTAGATCTACTACTACCATCTTCCTGACTGTATGACATAGCTTTAGGAAACTATCAGGTTCCTTATATTCACTGTGGTAAGACTGTTCTGTCTTTCCATCCCCTGAAGGAAATACCAGACCAGAGTTTAGCCTACAGATCTTTTAAATGTTATATTACAGGCTAGTAAATTTCTAGTCCATCTTGTTTTTCTTTCAGTTTCAGGGGTGTCTGCATCCCAATTTGTGGTTCTTCATAACACTATATTCTATTAAAATACCTGGATTGTATTTTAATTTAAAAATAAAGAATTGATTATGAGGTTACTGTTTTAAATTTCTCCTATATTTAATAGACATATAAAATATTTTAATCCATAATAAAATGACAGCTATCTAAATTCCCATCCCCCATATTGTTTTCACTTTTAACATATTTGATAAGTATGGTTGAATTTGATTGGGATTTACTTAATATTAAATGTGGTGTTCTTGATTATAGCCAGGCATTAAAATTCATTTGCAAGTACTTAACTGGTCTGACTGAAACCTCAGTTTAAGACCGTATTTGGAAACATGTCTATGGATGTCAGCTCCCAACTATACAACGCTAACACGACTTTGTAACTTCTGAGTATTAATTTATCATTCTTTGCCTGAGCTAGTTAGAAGCAATACTATTGTGCATTGCTCTTTTTGACTTCTGAATTGCAATAAATTTTGTGTAACGTTTGTGTTCTGTATAATTGATGGATAAAATAGTCTCCTTCATGAAAGGTTAGAGAATGTAGGCTGAGGTATGAAGTAGCTGATGCAAATAACTAGCTAGGTTACCAGATAGCACTGAAAATAATAGTATATTAGGGATCAGGTTTAAAGTTATATGTTGGTGATATAAATGATTTCAGATCCTTGCGAGGAAGAGGCACCTTTGTCAGCCTATATATATGAAAGCAATTATGTAACATTAGCATTTTTGGGATATAAAGAAGCATGAATCTCAGACAATTTCATATTTGCCTGGTCTTGTGAAAATGCCTTGATTGTGAAAAGACTAAACATCTGTTTTTCATCATTGATCTCTCGCTGCATCCTGCAGGGCCTGTCATCTCAGCATTGACAGGATCAGATGAAAAATACAATCGATGTGTTGACATTTTTTTGAGAATCACTCAGGTAAGATTACTTGTTATACAGAACTACAGTGAAATTCATGGCTGCTGCTAATGTTTCACCAGTTGGAGCCTTTGCATTCTCAATCATTAATTAAATTAGATACTGAGGTTCTCTGCATGTTCCCTTGTTTCTATTTTAAAAGCACTTTTTGTGCCTTGCTCAGTGCCATTTAACTCTCTTGTAATTTCCCACATAGAGAGCTTCACACGTTTGTACTATTTTTCCCCACTTCATAGAGTGGCACCTGTTTGCTTGAGTCAAGAACAATAGTGCACACCTCCAAAGACCTTGGAAGATTTGTATGTACATGTATTTTATTTTATTTTCAAGTAGCTACTTTAGTTCTCTTTAGATTCTTCATTGGCAACATGGGGAAGAAAATCCTCTGTAGAGAACCAGATAATCAGAGGCAGCAGAAATTTATAATCTTCCTAGTGTGTTCTAAGGTCTGGTTTTCAAACTGTACATGAAATATTACAAATATTTAAATATATGACTGCTTAGTCTTCAATAACACGTTACTGAAAATATTTTAAGTCATGCACTGGAAAAGTAGGAAATAGCATGTGTACATTCGGTTGTCTTCATTGAGCATCCAGTGTGCTCTTGGAATTGAAACTACTTCAGTGTGTTCTCAAAGAGTTGGGCAGTGAAATAACTTGGCTATGAGGGAAGGGGGAGAAAACACCAGCTGGGCCATAGGACTGTATGACAACTTGGCGCTTGATCTAGCTGAGATTTACATTTTGTCCCCATCTAATCTGGCGTCGGGAAATGCCAGAGTTAAGGTAGGGTAGTGTATAGTAGTAGTAGCAGCAGCAATTCAGGTGCTGCAGCACGTAGTAGCAGTATTGAGCTGGGGTTATAGAATACTTGCTTTATTGTAATCTGGCAGCTATGAACAGTTTTCCTGAGGAATAAGAAAAGGGAAATAGGTGGCTTTTTAGCAGTTAGTTGACCTGTATTTGAAGACTTCTGTGGAATGAGAGAGGCTATTCTGGCATTCTGTCTGTTCTGATTTTCAGAGGTCTGCAATGAAGCGCTGCTACTGGATGCCTTAAAGCTTTATAAAATTTATTTGTTGCAATGAGAAGTGTTAGACATAGAACATGTATGGAGTTTGTGTCTTGCATGCGTGTGCACACTTCATTCTTTGTATGCCTTCTACTTACTGCATTAGATGAACACTTGGCAACTCTGTCAATCTAAAGTAAAAAGGAGCTCCTTTTAATTATATCACTTCCTAACTTATGAGTTGTTTACTGTGTAGTGCAGCACACATAAGTCTGCCAGTTTTTGTTGAGATTACTGTTCCTCCAGCGAGACATAATTTCTAGCATAGTGAAATGCTCAAAAAAAAAAAGAGGAAGCATTAACTTTATAAAGATTTTTTTTTTTCTTTCCAGGGATATTTTTTGTGGTGTTGTTTAGGTTGGTAATGCCAAGTGCTCATCTAGTATTTGCACTGCTTTTAACAATAATAAAATATATACTTTTTAATTTTATAAGCTGTCTAGTTCTGTATGAATCAACATCTATGACTAGCTGTTCTAGTAAAAGCCAAAATAATACATACCATGAATATTTTTTTTTCTGATTAAATGACCCCAAATAACCAGAAAAGATGAGACAATTTTGTGCAATGAGAAGGTAAATTAGACAGGAAAGAGCCCCTATAAAAAAAGTTACTGTGTGTAGCCAGTGGCTACACACAAAAAAAAATGGGTTTTCCCTGGGTTCATTATGAGGTCTTTCCTTGAATAACGAGCACTTCGAAGAAGGAAACATTCCTCGGGTAGCTAGATCCACATGTAATTGCTATCCTCTGAGCTTTAGTCTTGCATGTCCTTGATGAGAAAAATCAATGAAATGGACAGCTATATTTGTCCTCTTTTAGGTTTCCTGTACCATTTAATAATAGAACTCCCCCAGTTTATGCAAATATTTTACAACCCTCTAATCTTAGGGACATAGAGAGGATAATGGTAGTAAGGCCAGTGTTTGAATTAAATACTATATTTATTTCTATATAAATATAAACTATATAAGTACTACCTAGCTAATTTTAATTTTTATTTCAGTTTTTAAATAGTACTGTGTTGATTAACAGTTAATAATTCTCTTGCATCTGTATTATCTTTTCCAGTGGTTCATGGTTTTGATAGTACTTGCTATTTGAAAGAATAAAAATGTGTGTTTCGATGTTCAGAAGCAGTTCCAGTTCTGTCCTTCACACTTTCTTAGCTTAGCACTTTCTGAATTGGAGGGTGCAGACATTAAAGGGCACAAAATGTAGTAAATCATAATTGTGAAATAAGTACTTTGATTTGTCTTTTCCCCTTTTCCAGCACAAATGGATATCCTCAGAATGAGGAGGAATGAACTCATTGTTTATCCACTTTGTCCTTTTTTTTTTGATAGAACTTGTAGATATGGTATGTAAATTACTACCATGTTTTCAGTGTTGGCTGGTCTCAGAACTTGTTATGCTTTATCTTGTGCAAAATTCTATTTGTGTGTGGTTTTTTTGGTAAAGAAGTCCCTGCTTGTAAATTTTGGCATCTTTGTATTAGCTATCTGAAGATAGTTGGTGTTTTTTTTTTTTCATTATTCATTTATCTTAAAATTATTTTATTTTTTTATTACAATAGCCAGGTCTGATTTGGGTGCCTTGTTTGTCCCAATGCTAGCTTTCAGAAGAGATTTATAGCAGTTTAGTAAGGGTTGTGATATTTCAACACTAAAATTTGGTGAGCTTTTCCTACAAATAGGCATATAGTTAAATGGATTGCTGAGGTGACACAGGAGTTAAGAGCAGGTGACTGTAATGCTCTGTGTTAGTTGTAAGCGTGAATTTGGGTGGTTAATTTGGTTGGGTTTTTTCCCTGTTAAAGGTTCTGTGAAGACAAAACGAAGAAAGCATGCAGGACTTTTGGTGTAAATTAGTCTATCTTCGTAGCACTGCTTTTGTGTGTTGAATTTTTCATACTGTGGAATATGCTTCCTTAGGAGGTGCAGACAAGTTGATGATGGCCATCTGATATTCCAGTCAAGTGCATTTAAAACTAGAAGTATTTCAGGAACTAATATATTTCATATTTGTAGTATGACCTACTTCAGGAGGTCTAGAAAGAGGTGTAATGTTGCCATGCTAATTCAGAAGGAAAAAGTGCTATTGGTAGTTATCTACTGAATTGTAATGAAGTTTATTGGCAAACCAAGGGAGTATGATTGCATGCTTTATGTGATGTTATCCCAGCTTATAAAGAAACAGATGTGTGAACTGATTCAGATCCATAGATATTCTGGAATCCTCATAGTTAAGTCTCTGTGTGAAGGGAAAGACCAGGATACCTTAGGACATTTGAGTAGACGCTATTTCTCCATATTGAATCACATTTAAAGTTTTACTCTGCTCTAAGTTCTGTTGTTTTAATCTCTTCAGAGTAGGAATTTTCATGTAGCATTTAAATGCTGGATTCTAAGGGGATTATCACTTCCCCAATTTCTTTTACCTTGCTCAAAAGCAAAAGATGGTTTTCATATTGGGCTTCTGTATAGATGTTTCTTCTCAGTAGAGCTTACTAGTGTCACTTGCTTCAAGGTGTGGAATGTCCTCTACAATTGCCCCCTTTTATGGGGGAAGTTGAGGAATCTTGCTGGATGGGACACCTTTAAAAATGCTGAAGATCTTTAGAAAGATACATTTCATCTTAAGAATACTACGTATATTTTGCCTTTTTGGGAAAAAGCCAGTGATTCAGTCTCAACAATTATTTAATTTTAATTTTTAATCGTCAAGTTATTTTTTTTGAGCTCCAGGGTTTCCCTCTGCAAACCTTTAAATTCCAAATCTCAGAGTAGTAGCTCAGCTTGTTTGAAGTGCTGGAAAATTTGTAGTTCATTTCATAAGAAGTTTAATGTACATCTTCTCTTTATTTCCACTTTTATACTTGATGTTCATAATGGAAGCTGCCAGTAAAATATAACCATCACTCTGATGAATTCAGATTTTTGTGATAAGTAAAACTTCCCATTTTTAGATAGGGTGAAGATTTTTGGAAGTAATCAAAACATGACAAATTGTTTCCTATTCATTGTGTTGCTTGAGATCAAATATTCCAAAGCTGAGCATTTCTTAAATTCTCCAAATGTATTTATATATGTGAGTTGGTATAGTGAGAGAGAGTTCTGCCAGTTTCTCCACTGCTGATGTTCTGTTACTTTCAGCAAAGAGGAGTACAGATTTTTTGTACTCGCTTAAGTGTAAGGGCTGAAAATGAGAATTTCTTTCTATTTGCCACTGCTTCCCGGGAACATGAGTGGAGGCACTCCTACGAAGGCAGTAAAATTACCAGCAGTTTCTGTGTACAAACTTTTAAATTCAGGTAAGTACTGAATTTATAAAAGATGAAATACAAAATAAGAATCCAGTCTACATAGCCCCATATTGGTGTGTTTTCACATAGGGAGAGATGAACAGCAGTCAATATTTTTAAAAAAAAAATAAGTATGTGATTCCAGTTCAGGTCTTTTGGTAAAAGACTTCTTGCTTTACAAGGGTTTTCCTTTTTGTTGCAAAGGAATGCAGTGTGGGTTTTTTTTCTTCTGATGCTCATCTGTAGTAAACATTTACTTCTGCTTTTTCCTCTTGGGAGGGATGCATTCTGACCATTTTCTAGTCTTGAAAACAGTTATAAGTGAAATTTTCTCATCTGGATAGAGCTGTTTGAGTCTGTATTTGGCGATGTCTTTTGTTCTATGTTCAATTTTAATATAGTCAAGTAAATTATGAATACAGGAATAACGCCTGTGCTTTGGTGAGTATCATGTAGAATACTTTGTTAGTTATAGACAACTGTTTATCAAAAATAGGTATATAGTACAGATTTTCAGTGTGAACATGTCAAATATGTGTGTTCTTCCATTTTGGGATAAGAGTTTTTTAGCCTTTTCTCTGCAAGAAAAGTTACACTGGTTTAAAAGTTCCTTTCATTTTTAGTGCAGAACAGGCTACCCAGGGAGGTGGTGGAGTTGCCATCTCTGAAGGTGTTAAAAAATGTGTAGATGTGGCACTTGGGGACATGATTTAATGATCATAGTAATGCTAGGTGATGGTTTGGCTTGATGATATTAGAGGTCTCTTCCAACCTTAGTGATTCTATGAATTGCAACCCTTTACTAATGCCAAAAGCAGGACAAACGATAAAAATCTAGTGTATGAAATTAATAAAGTTTTGTAGTTGTTAATTCTTTGGTTTTTCTTGAAAACATGGCTGGATTTTCTCATATTGGAAGAATAATTCTGCGCCTTTATGTATAGACTGGCTTTTTAGTATATTTGTAAATCTGTTCAGTAATTCTGCATAGAAAAATGCTGGCCTTATATGTCAGTCTTGTTAAAAGGCCCATTTTAAAAGAGAAGCGTTAGATCTAATCTGGATTCTGTTACAAATCCTCTTCAAACTGAACATTTTCTGGAATCTTTGCATTCATGAATGGTTGTTCTTGTTACAAGCTTAACATTTTTTCTTTTGTTCCGACATACTTGTTTTATTTTAGTTTTGGAAGGTGGAAATTGGAATTTGTGAAGAAATATGGAACTGACTGAATTATCAAAAATTTTCAGAAAAGTTAGTGGGAAGGATTCTGTAACTGAAGTTCTAATCTGGAGTGTTAAAAGGCACAGGAGAAATTTCTAAAAATAAATTCTAAGGAAATACTGTAATTTTGGCTTAAAATAAAAATCATTAAGTCATTGTCCTATTTTTTGGTTATTATTCCATAAAATGCTTTGACTTATTTTTTAGAAGGATTGTTTGGACTTTTATCAGGGAGGAGACTGATGAAGTGTATGTGGGAGAAATCAAATGTGTACACTATCCTGTTTTTCACTAAGGAAAAAAGCTGGAATACTTTGGGTTTTCCCATATTCTGTACAGTCCAGTTGTTTACACAGGCCTTTATTCCTTTAAAAATCTTGCCCTAATTTGCCCTATTTCAGCAAAATATTAACTTTATTTTTGCACGTGGTTAATTTTAAGCTTAATAGAACACTTCTGAAAGGGTAATTCTATTGTCAAGGATTCGATGGTCATTTAAAAATTGAAAAAAATGGGGATCCACTTCTTGAAGTCCTTTGTGTTTCTATTTATAATGTAATCTTACGTTTTTATGATATTGTCTGCTTTCTGTTGAAATAAGTTATCAAAAATAGCACCTACAATTGGAGAGAGCTGAGGGAGACAGTGGAAAATGCAGTTGATGACTGAGTGGCATATTTTGTACTCCTTATAATGAGAACTCAAAGTATTTGGAATAAGTACTATGTAGTTATTGGGCTGCTAAGGTGTTAACTGTTTCCATGTGTATTTTGATTTCATTTTATAAAAATACATGGTCCCTTCTGAGTTGCAGAAGGACAGATTAAGCTTATGTAATGTTTCATGGTGATTGTCTGAGCTCTTTGCTTATTTACGTGAAGAATCACTAAAAAAAAAATCTCTGAACAGCTGAAGTGATACCAAGCACCAGCTAGGGAATCTGAAATCAAATATTTTAAGGCCATGATTTGTATTGAACTGCAGTTAGAATGTATAATTCTGCAATAGCAATTGTTTTGAGCGAGGTCAAATTGGTCATGAAGAAGAAACACAGGTGAGGCCTGTCTTCACTACAACTGATGTCTGCACACATGCTATTTCACAGTATTTTTTAATCACTGGGAGAATGACTAACTTTATTGTTTTATTTGTCCATTGTCAGTTAAGTGAATTAAAGACCTGAAAGAAAAAATGAAAGTTGAAAATACTATTTTTGAGAAACTTATTAGTAATATTAAAACCCATTTTGCACCATAATATTTTACTGATAAGACAGCTAAAAGCATTATTAAAACATATAAGAGACTTGTTCTGAGTATTTTTTCCTTATTTTTAAATAAATATATATGTAATGAACTGAATATTAAAAATACAGTATTGACCTACTGATTTAAGAGACAGCATTTTCTGTTTTCAGATAAAACAGTACATTTTGACACATTGTTTAAAAACTAGAACAGTTCTGCATATGAAAACACAAACTGTGATAATTAGATAGATATGCCATATGTGGTAGTTTAAGTTGGCATATATCTCCAATGGCATGTTTAATGTACCGTATTACTGGAATTAGTAATTTTACAGCTGAAAGCTGTGAATTCAGACCTTTTTCTCTGCAAAGTCCTGCTTCTGGTAACTTACTACAAGTTATAAACTGCTGTAATTTTTAGTGGAATCTTTGACTACAGTGTGTGTTTCCCATAATATTTTTAGAGTTTCTAACTTCTTCAGAGTTCAAGACTTTTTATAAAAATGATACAGATAGTATTGTGGGATAGTCAGAATGTTTGCTGTAATAAAATGTCTATAATGAGGAGAGAAAGAAAGTCTGTTTTTTCCATATAGCCTGTTTTTCTTAGTGCAGAACTTTCCTTGTGTGAGATTATGGTTATGTTTTGATTCTTTTATGTGCTTTAATCTTTGGTATGCTTCTTGGATGCTTTAAGACTGGATCCCCTTCTATGTTTTTGTATTGTAATAAAAAGTTGCATATGAAAAATGCAACAAATTGTCTATGCCCTCCCAAGCCTAAACTGAAAGAATGAAATTTCATGGTCAAATAGTTGAAAGCCTTCTGATTTTTAATTTCATGTTGTTAATTGTATCTCCATGGCATGTGGAAGGGCAGTAATCTTGTAACTGCATACTAAAACAGTTGTGTGTGAACATATCAGTGAGGAGGAAGGAGTGTTTATTTATTAGAGTGTGTTTAAAGAGCCTTGCCTTTTTCAGCTCTTTTACCATCATTGATTGCAGCTACTCTCTGTAACCTCTGAGTGATTACTTCTAGGGTTTGTAATGTTGTTGCTGCTTTGGCTACATGGATGGGAGGGTGCTTAATTTGTTGCAATGGTTTGGCAAAAGCAGGCAGAACATCAGAGCAGCCTTTTTTCAGCTCTGAAAATTCTGCATTTGCATTTTGGGGTGTTTTGTTTGTTTGTTTGTTTGTTTTTTACATAAAAGACATTTTTGTTTTTAAAGTAGTTTTTGGTACCAATACTTTTTTTGGTAAAGATCAAAAACTTTTTTTAAAAAAAACAACTTTGAATTGTTTATCTTAAATTCTAGGAGTGACTGTAGCTGTAGTTTTTAGTAGTCTGTAAATTTCTGTGTAGTTGGATAAAAGAAGCAAAAGTCACATCTAAGTAGTAACAATTGCTGTCTTGGTAACAGGAATTTTTATAATAAAATTTATAATATCTGTTTTCAGTTTGTGTTTCATTGTTCCACTCTATTTTTAACTGAGGTCCTGTTCAGTCTAGAGACTTCAGTGCATAACAGTTTGGCAGTTCTAGGTTCTTAGAAGTTTGTGCAAGAAATTGTGCTAAGACCTTTTTACAGTTGAATGTACTTTACAGCTGAAGGCTTCCTCCTGTGTACAAAGTAAGATGGAGTATGTTTAAGATTCCTTGCTAACAACCTGATTCCTGCCTATGTTCTGAAGAGTGTCTTGAGTAAGTATGTAGGCAACCTATGGAGACCTGTATTCTGTCTCCTGTAGAAATGCAGAATATAAATCTGCCCTTTACCTCAAGGAATTTACCTTGGTGTTCAGGTTGTGAACTGTTCACAAGAAACTGTGCAGGTGGTGAGAACAGTTTTGGAATTAATGTAATGTAGGACTGTGGTGCATACATCTGGTGTACACACCACATATGTGTTGGTATGACATTGGATGAAAACTTGTAAATGTGAAACGGCATTGTTATAGGTTTCTTTTTAAAAGTTGAATTTAGATTGATAAGTTCTGTCATGGGAAACTAGTTTCAGACAATCAAAGGTAGTGGTGGCATTGGCATTTCGTAGATTCAAAGAATCTACAAAATTAGTAAAAACTTTCTGGTTACTATTTATATGTTCAGATGTGGTTTTAACACTTTAAGTTTTAGCTTTTGATCAATTAATTAGAAGATGAAGTTGCTTTGTGACTGTCACTTAATATTGCATAAATTTAAAAGCTTTTTAAATGATAGAAGATATTTTAAAATATGTAGGCTTATAACTCCATTAATTTTTTTAATTGATGTAGGGAAGGCCTACCTTTAGATATTGTAAATGAAAGTAGAGTCTGTTTTTTGATTCATGTGTTTTCCAAGAAATCTTGCAAAAATAATACTCTCTATTTATCCATTCCTTTACCTATTTCTTCACTATTCTGTAATATAATGCAACAACAAATACTTTACTTTCTAGAATAAAGATGTTAGTCCAAACTGAGACCTTTACCCCACTGAAAGTGGTTTGCATCTTATTCTCTAATTTACTTGCTTGTGCTTCTGTGTATATTTGTTCAGTGGTCTCTAAATGTTATTTTCTATGTAAGTGCTAAACAGTTGATTTTTTTTAAAAGGAAGCTGATCCTTACTTGGGTCCCAAAGTGAGCTGTGGTAGTTTTTGGAATGGTGATAGTACACGTCTTATGCCTTCCTCTTCCCTTCTCCCTTCTCTCCTGCTGGTTTTGAAAGACTTCTCACCTGTCTTTGAGAAAATTAAGAATGGTTCTGAATTTACAATCGAAAGGCAACAGTTTTTCTTAATTTAAGTGAATGATGCTGTGGCTTAATTTTATTCTAAAATTTTACTTTACCTTTGGTTATTACTAATGCTGGGTCAGAAACAAAAGAGGAGGTTTTAAAAAAAAAAAAAAAAAAAAAAAAAAACACACCTTAAAAAAATGTTTTATGTGCTTAAATGAAACATAGTGAAAAGTATGTTTTAGGAAAATAGAAAGTGGGGAAAGAAGGTAGCCAGACTGGAAGAACAGTTTTTATGACAGTAGTTATTCTAACTTCAATATTATTCATTGAGCCTTCTTGTTTTCATTATCCTTGATGGAATTAGTGGAAATGGGTAGAGTGATCTCACTCATAGCTTACATTCTCATAGTTCATGTAACACATTTTGATGATGAAAAAAGAGAAAAAAAGAGGGAAAAAAAATATGTATATATAAATTATTTATAAAGTATTTTGATCTATAATGTCTTCAAGTCTTACCAAAGAAGGGTTATAGTATGGCCAGAAAGTGAATGTCTCAGAAGTATTATTGCTAAAGATTAATCAAATGTTATGGTTAGCTTGAAAACAAGAATCATCTTAAAACCAATAAAATTCTTAGGTAGCTGTGGAAAGACATAAGCAAAACCTGATTTTTATGAGACTCAAAGGAATTGCTGATGTATTTCCTCCATCTTAGCTATGTGTTGTAAAATGACGGAGGTGTGCTGAATTTCCTTCTTATTTGCGTCTTTGGGATGTGATACTAAGTAAGTAGGGGTGCTGTATTTGAAATTTTTGCAGTTTACTGTTTGTTGTCACAGGTGAAGCATTTGAGTTACTTTCTGATATGTCAAACCTTATGGATTTAAAGCTATTTCTTTTTATAGCTGTTTTATATAAAGCGTAATTTTATATGACATCTCTAGGCTGCCATAGAAGTCTGCTTTTTTGTTGTTCTTTGTAAGAGAAATTAGTCTAGTACAACAGATTAAAGAAAAAAATTTCCAAATATTCAAATCTCATAGGTCTAGAAAATCATAGGCACTTTTAGTTTTCTACTTGCAAAAGAGATCTGAACAAGCTGTGAACATCTATACAAAAAATTAAATGCAATTAAACAACTAATTAGCAAAATCAAATTCAACGAGATTCCTTGCTGCCAAGATTTCTCATATGTAGAAAAAAATTTGAAAAATAACCCATTGCATGGATATATTAAGTGTGTTCTAGCATACTGTAGTGTCTGTGACCTACTGCTTCTTAATGTAGCTCTGTGTAAAAGTAAACTTGCATTGTTTCTGTTGATGATGTGAAGGTATTCATATTGCCTTGGTCAGATAACAGAACTGAAAATGTTAGAGATGCCTTTTCCTGACAGTTGTGAATTTACTTGGAGTGTGTGATTTAAAACCGTGTACTTTAAAAATGGGGCAGGAATATAGAATGTTTTCCTCCTTATCAGGTATTTATTATGGTTTCCAGTGAGTTATTGTTGTGTAACCTATTTTAATAGGCAATAAGTACATTTATGGCAGTGGGAAGATTTCCTGTCTTCCGAGAGCCTCTCCTCAGGCTTTCCTTTGTCCTCCCTTTTTTCACCTTCCTTTTAGTAGAAAATTCAGTGTGGATGAGAAGGAACCACGTTGTAAAAAAATGTTCGTTGAGATGGTCATGGAAGATCAGGATGGCAGTAGCTGTATACAGAGTGCACCTGCCTTGTGTGGTAGACATACTGTTACCATGTGAACTGCTGAACACTGGGAAGATAGACTGAGAAAAAATCTTCCTGTAATGGCTTTGTTTCTTTTTTAATTTCAGAATAGTATAATTGATCCAGTATGATGCTTCTTATGTTCTTAATTTCAGTACAAACATTTCAATCAAGAGCATTGGAAATCAGAAAAAGTGTCAAGACAGTGAACGTTCTGCATAAAATCTAATGGTGGTCCAGTTATGGCTGAAGATATTTCATACCTTCTAATAGACAGACGTTTAGTGAAACCGATGATGGTTCATTTCTTCTGTTGGTGAAGCAGGGAAGGATAACCATTTGCTTCATACTTGTGCTGCTTCTTTGAATGCAAGACAGTTATCAGTGTTTGAGAGCAATGTTACTAGCAGACTAGCAGAGAAAGTATTGTTGACTTTCCTTTCAAGCACATGGATGCATCTTCTTTAGTTTCAACACTGACCTTGGTTAAATGGGAGAGGAGAGTACTTGCTCTTACTGTTCTGGTAGTCATATGTGAAAAAATTTGAAAATTAACTGACAGAATCATGCATGTTAGTTGATTTGCATCTCACAATTTCCTTACTGTTTTCCTTCCTAGATTTTTACTGCTTGAGAATTGTAGACCCTAATTCTTAGTTTCATGGTGGTTCTGCTTGAGATTTTATGCTGTGTGTGATTGCTGGGTTCAAAAAACATATTTCTTTGGTGTCTACGAAATAGTGAATACCTACTGTTCTTCCAACTTCATTCTTTATAAAATATCAGAGCTGGGATCTTGTTCATTTGCTTCTAGCTCATTTTGTGGCTTGTGGCTGAACAAATGTCTACAGATGAAATTAAAAGAAAATTACCTTATAATGAGAATGAAAGATGATACAATATTTTGGTAGGCCAAAGGATGATATATGTATTTGTGTATTTATATACACATACATCTATATATCTGTGTGTATATATTTTTATAATACATAATACATACATGCATATATATACATAATACTTACATATAAATCCATATATACTTATAATGCATAATACACATCCTAAAATACAACTTAAGACCATTTGGGCACCGGTAAAATGGTGGTCGCTTCTTTGAATACAAACACATAGATAAAAAGCCAAATAAATCCCACATCAGAGAAGTCCTACATTCTATAACAGTACATTTTGAAATACTTAATGTATTTTCTTAATTTCAAGAGTTGGTCCAAAAGAAACCACAGTGAGATTGCATGAAGTATATTGTCTGTTACATTCAACACTTTCTGCTGATAGTAAAACATTTCTTAATTCTTTTTTCTTGAAACAAGGACAATTTAAAACATACTTGTTCCATTATCACTTTTATTATAAAATAAAAAAAACTAAGTCTTTGTTACAAGCTGAAGAAAGTTTAAGTACAAGATACTATTACTTTTGTCACAACTTCTGTTTTAACTATGTCAGACTACATTCAGAAGTTAGTAATAAAAGAAGCAAAAGACTTCATAGTGTTAATGAGAACTGATTTTATAAATATGTAATCTCACTAACTAAAAATGTTACTGTCTTGACCAATTTATCATCTGATCATGTATTAATTTTTGTTTTTCAAAGACTTTTTTTGTAACACTGAATGGAGTTAATAGTCTGTTATTTGGTTTTGTGTGGTATAGTGTGCATTTTGTAGTAATTGTCATTGCTGTTGTCTTACCTTGGAACTGTCAAGCGTTCATTTTTGTTGAAATAGTCCAGCGGGGTGAGAGTAATGTAAAGAGAGGAAATAAGGCACAATTGCTACTGTACATATGTGAGAAGCTGACTTATGTATTGCCACATTTTTAACTTTTAATTTCTGATATGGAGGAGAGGCATCATTGAAAGAAAAAATGCATTAAAAAAAAATTCCAGTGATTTTTGGTGATATTTACTTAATGACTTCTAAGACGTTAAATGTTTATGCACACTTGCTGAATGGGTGGTTGAGTTAATGTCTTGTAGGGCAGGACAATGCTTATAAAACGTTTACTCCTAGCTTAAGTGCCTGTCATTTTATTTAC